>NC_090241.1:13264166-13565000 GCF_024489055.1 Chanodichthys erythropterus | reverse complement strand
GCAAATAATGAAGAACTTCATGAAATAAGAAAAAAAGGGGACATCAAATACACCAGAAATGCTAAAGCATGGCTTCCTTACTCGTATCAAAAGCCACTGCTCACATCACCATTGCTTATGAGCAGTCGGCCCCCTTCTGATTGGTCCATAAAGAATATGCATTGCCATGCCATTGGTCCAGGTGTTAGCCAAATTGAGGTCTCTCCCATATTTACACACTAACACCAGTCTTCCAAGATGTGATGTGAAGCTTGACGAATCTAAAGACAAGGAGGGGCAGGCGTCAGTCAATACAGCATTCTGCTTTTCAAATCAGATTTATTTTTGGTTTTGTGTTCCCAGTGAACAAAAGTAAAAGTTTACAAATGAGAGGTATAATGCTTAATTATTACATCTTTATTCTCTGACAGGCCAATTCCAAAGGCTCCAAGTTTTACAGATCATTCTCCTGTATTAAGAGATTTATCTAATAAGTAGATGAGACTAAAATTTGTATATATATCCTCCTCTGCATATATCCACACACAGTCACCCTAACACCTGATACTAGTCAATTTATAACTACAAGAAAAGAAACGCAGACTTTAAATGTAATTTTCTAAAATTAGCGTCTTTATCTTGTATTACAGTAAAAATATATTTCAATATTTTTGCTGGAAACAAGTGTTTTGATGCATAAAAGGTGAATTCCTAAAAGAACTGTAATAAAAAATGAAAACATGCAAACTAATACGGTTTTCTTTGCATCCTACTTGAGCCTAAACACAGCTGAAATTTTCATATTTCATGGTATTTCTCATATCAATGCACTGCACAATGCTGGGCAGATCTACACATGCTACCACAAACCATCACATCTGTGTATACAGCATCATCAGACCAATCCAGACAGCCAACAGCAGACGTTTCTTAAAACCAATGGTCTGTTTGACTCCCAAACATGTCTGGCAGTATGGTCGGTCTTGCAAAGCCATTGAACATTGATCAAGTTAAAAGTGCAATGCAGATTGATCTGATGTAATGAAATTTTTGAAATTGAAAACTTCAAGCTTAATTTTAAGCCAAGAAAGCCAAAATTATTAAAATACACACTTCTCTACAGAAGACCAGGAGAAAAATCATTCAGAAGTAAAGCATCCATTACAAATCTTTCCGTTTTGTAGCTTATGCCTTTTCAGTTAGTTACATTAGATTAAAGTCCTAAGATGATCAAATCAGATTTGAGTGCTCAACTCCATGCATAAGAATTGAAGCATTAAATTAAAAGTGGAATTACTGAATCATTTTCTTCAATTCATTACTTGGCTACTGGAGTCACCTATAGCATACAAACCAGAAAGAGAGTCAATACACACAGTTCAGAGTGCCTAAGTGGCAAGTTTTTTTGTTTTTTATCCCAATATGTGTATAGGAAAAACTGTAACAATTTTAAAAGCCCAAAAGTTTCAAGAACTGTATATTCTTCTGTAAAACAACAATTGATTGGACAATTAAAATATGATACGTTAACGTAAGATGTACATCCTAATTTCTAGCTTTTTCTTTTAGTTTAATAAAACTCTTTAAATCATTTAAGTTATCATCCTATGGCTTTATTGAAAGTTTGCTGAGGGCTCCTAGGAGCCCTGGCCTTCTGGTTGACTAAAATAGACTGAATTATGAAATAGAATAGAAACATCACAGCTAGATTTATGAATATTACTAAAGCACTGCAAAACAAAAAGGTTCAGTCCTAGTAAATAGTTGCTTTCCTAACATGGCTTTGTTTTATATAGTGGCTATTATGAAGTATAATACACTTCAATCTTGAACATTTAATTTCAAACTGAAGTAGCATCTCCTTTATATATACCATTTTATAAACGATTATGTGCTCCTTCAGAATTTATCCCACTAAACTAAGAACAACTTATTTATCCATCATGAGCTACCAAAGGACTCAGAAAGCATCACAACGGCACACAAAGGAAAGTCAGCACAAGTCAGGAAGCACACCGGCCCTTGCCCAGTGAAAGACAGTCTCCATGGTAATGGATATCCCGCTCTCACCATTTCTTGTTCCGAGGCTTCAGTTCCTCAGCCGCATTCCTCAAGAATATGTAATTTTTTTTCTGGGGATTGTAATATTCATGTCCCTGTTAAACAAAGCAGAGGAAATAAAAGTGAGAAGTCGTCACACTGGTTCACTAGAAAGACAGATACAGTTACAAAGATGAAAACATGAGAACTTGAGTAAGTTCTAAATACCAAAGATAATACCAAATCATAAAAGCAACATTCTAAGGGCCTGTTCACACCAAGGACAGAACTATAATGACAACTATAAAAAGTTATTAATCATTTTAAAATCTGTGAGTATTGGATGACCAAACCACAACTATGATGATAACGACACAGAGGAACAAAATCGTTGGAGTCACTTTCAGAACAAGTTTTTTTCCAGCTGATGAACGATAAACATTGACATCCAAACAGAACCCACCTGACTTTAAAGACATGAGGATTTAAAGCAGCAGGGGTGTTCAAGGTCAATAACTTACTGTCACATATACCCTGAAATCTCAGTTGATTAACCAAAATCTTGCGTACTCTGGGTATTCTGATTCCAAAAAAGTTCAGTCAACAGAGTAGATTCACAGTGAACCGAATCCAGGAGTCACCATGAAAACAGACACTGTTACCTTTTCCAAATTAAAAATATATACAGAATTCTGCATGCTCACGAGTTCCAATTTATGGTTTATGTATACTATAACCTAGCTATTTCCTTTGTGTGTCACTGCCACCTTACTATGAAGAAAATTAGAGTATGGATGCACATGAATTAATAAAGCTGTTTTTGCTCAAAATATGGCTTTGTTAGGGCAATATAGGCTCTTTCTAATATCACGGCCTTATGTTCGTTTTAACGCATCCTGCTGTGAAACCGCGCTGAGAAATGGGCTGATGAGTAAATATGGCTGTGTGCATTGGGTGCTCAAATTTTGTAGTTCGTTAGAGCAGTTTGTCTAGTACCCTACGAGAATAAATCCAGCGACTTGTCTTTTTTTTGAAGCGTGAGCCTTTCTTATATCTTTGCAAAGTTACCATTAAGGGCTCTGTATAACTATACTTTTAATGGTGATTTGCATTCTTATTGCGTATTGCCACCTACTGGGTGGCTGTGCAATCCCCCCCCAATCATTTTTTAATCTTTAATCTTTTTTTTTATGACTGTGAACAAGAATTATATTGCTTGTTTGATGCTAAATATATAAATTAAAAAATTAAGATCGGCTGAACTAAAAAAAAACTATGAAAATAATTTCAACAGATGATTTGAATAGCTCTATTTGTAAAGTATTAATCATCCTAGGATGATTGGGGTGGTTTTGTAGGGTAATGCATCTGGATAGAAAAACAAATTACAAGCATAAATACTGCTTATTTCATTTGTATCTTTGTTCTATATTTATGTTTTTCAGGTAAATTTAACTGTTTTCAGATATAGACATTGAATAAATGTAAATAATTAAATCAAATGTAAAATAACACTGCATAGTCTTTACTGTATAAATTAAATAATAAACAACTTATCTTTGTTAAAGCTACAAAAGTGATTTGCACTTTCTCTTTTGTTGTTTAACATTGGTGACAAACAGCTGCGATGTGACTGAAACAATATATTGTGCAGCCCTAATGAAGCAATCTATCAGATATCCTAAGTGACTATAATATTATACTACAATTTTTTTATACTTCATTCAATTGTCTTTGGATTAGATTTTAGGTTTGTTTGTTGATGTTAGAAAAGAGATCAGTTATTTTATATTACCATCCTAAACTCTCATAGTATTTCTGAAGTTAATAATATACAAATGTTAAATAGACACTGGGAATGTACCTTAGACCAGTCATAGCTGGAGGCATAGGCAAATATGTTCCCATTGTTATTGAAGCAACAGGCTGTTATTGGTTGATCTAATTGTTCAGAGGTCTTCAGCTTAGTGCGAGCATCTTTATCCCAGAAACTGAAGCGCCCATCAGAGCCTACTGTCGCCAGAGTGCCATGGACAGGGTGAAAGGAGATAGCATTTACCTAAAACATAGAAACAAACAAGACTTTTTCAGTTTGCTGAACAACAGGCAAATTAGGCCAAGTTTGTTCCTTCAGTTGTACAGGAGTATTATTTATTGAAAGCTGTCTGATATTGCAACATTGGCCAGCCTTAAAATAGGCCAGTGGTTCTCAAAATGTGGGGGGCACACAGGTGGGGGGGGGGGGGGGGGTATTCAGCAGAAGAAAAATTTTAAATTGCATGAATAGCGGTTGGCGCTCTGCCTTTATAAAGCACCAATTACACTGAATCGTTCTTCATTTTCTTGACTTGTCTGAACAAGCCCAACATAGAAGTTGCTCACCATAGAAAAGCACCGCTTCAGCGGTTCTGGTGAGAAGACGTAGCTTACAAGAGGCTGAGCTTGTGTGGCACTGTCAAAAACTGTTTTATATATTGGCACTGTTATATATTGTTCATCCAAAAGCATCACTGAAATTTTTACTTTTTTTTTTGTTTACTTCAATTAAAAACTTCTTATGCATTATCTTCTCTTACTGTTGTATTTTTCAATGATTGACATTACAAAGTGAAACTAAAGCAGGTGTTTTTTCACTGCACGATTTTCGTTTTAAAAAATCTTTTAAATTTTTTTTATATACTGTGTGCAGAATTATTAGGCAAGTTGATTTTCTGATATTTTTTTTCCAAGCACATTTTACCAATTCCAATCCACATCAATCTTAATAAGTACTATTAATATTGTTTTTAATAATTTATACGTGATATATAATTGCTCATGAAGGCTGGAAATGAAAAATGCCTTATATTCAGATGTGCAGAATTATTAGGCAGGTTTTCTTTTACAGGCAAATGAGCCAAAAAAGAGATTTAACTCAGACTGAAAAGTCAAAAATTATTAAATACTCATGAGAAGGACGCAATACTAATGCAATGCTAGAAATTGCAAAGTTAAAGCATGACCAAGGGACAGCAAAATGCTCACTGGGTCAGCGAAAACAGGTGGAAAAGAAAAGACACATGTTAACTGCAAAATAATTCTTTATCTTAATTCTTAATTAAGTTTGAAACCATCAGGAACCCTTTAGTCTCCAGCGCCACCATTTTCCAGAACTGCAACCTACCTGGAGTCTCCAGAAGTGCAAGGTGTCAGGATGTCAGAGACTTAGGTTAGCTAAAGAATCCTAAAAAATGATCTACTTTTAATAAGAATCACAAGCCGAAGTGTTATAAAATAAATGGGGGGAGGGGGGTGTTCCAGATTTTTTTTTTTTTTTTTATATAAAGGTTTAAAGGGGGCGTGACCAAAAAAAGTTTGAGAACCACTGTACTAGACTAAATACTCAAGCAAAATCTGCATTGCATTTAAAAAGTATACAAAAACTAGAATACTCACAGCATAAATATCTTGGGGTGTGGCAGTATTGGTTCCGTTTGACCTGTGGCACTTAAAGGTGAAATTGTCCTTGGCTCTGGGTTAAAAGATATATATATATATATTAGTTATATTAGATAAAATATAGCATACATAGTCAGTGTTACTGTATTATCTGTTCAATTTACAAACCAGATCAGATACAGACTCACGGGTTAGGTGGGTTTATGTAGTGAATGGCAACTCGGCCCTCAATGCTGCCCAGTGCAAAACCAGTAGGTTTACTCTGCTTGTCCTTAAAGATAGCCACACAGCGGTGCTGTTAAACAAAACAAAAACATGATAGAGCAGAAGTGCAGGGCAACTACAAAGATGTTGGTGAACTTAAGAAACTGCCCAAAATTGAAATATGTTATGACCCCCCCCAAAAAAAGCTTATATGCTATATTCAAAGCCATACAATTGTATTCCTCACATAAAACTAAAACAACAAGTTATTTCATCAAAAATCTTCCAATCCTCTGCAGATCTCAAATTGAATTCATGCCTCCATATATTACAACTTGGCAAGTAACAGATGGTTACAAGATATGAGAATTGACATCTTCTGCAGTTGAAACACTGACTGAGGGATTACATTTGACATGATACAGATTTCTGTAAGTTGTACTATATCTTTTAACATACCTTGTGACGTGTATTCATGTTTATTTCATGCTGTAACTAGTAGTACAGTGGAAAAGATGATCAGTTCATGTGCTTCGCTTGAACTGAGGTACTACAGCGATCTGTCATGCCACATTAAAGAGCGTCAAACAGTATTTAATGTTTGAATTTCATAAAATGGGCAGACTGTTTCATATCAAAAGTAACAAAGCTTATTGTTATTTATTGGATGGAAGGAACACTACAATGTTCTGGTTATTCAACAACTGAAAACAGCACTAAAAGTTAGATTCTTGGGATTTAAGAATCAATATTGTTCATAAAAATGAGAATAGATTAAAAATCGAGAAATCTTTTTTTTTTTTTTTACCCAGCCCTAGTTACTTCTCAAATGTTGTTAGAAAGCACTAAAATGACACAGACTTTAAAGAAAATATAGATTTCAGGATTTCATGTTTTGTGCATGTGTTAAATTTCACACACATAGTGAGTTCTTACAGTATATTTGAATTGAATTGCCATAAGTAAACTGACTTTGACCAAAAAAAAAAAAAAAAAGGCATACAACCTAATCACTGTACGGGGTTTTCAGATTTTATTGCAGTATACATTGTAGATTCATATTACATTGCCACAATATAAAAATAATTTTATTATTCTAATTTCTATGTTACAGTAATAAAGTTTAACAAGCAGGGAAGCTTGCACACATAATAGATTTCTTACACACACAAAAAAAAAACACCTTAATTTAGAGGCCAAATGCCAAGAAGCATTTCCAATTCACATGATCAGCCTTGTGTGTTTTCAAATCGAATTCAAATGTTTTGTCTTTGCATTTGGCCTCTAAATAAAGTATTTTTTTTTATAAGAAATCTATTGTGTGTCTGAGCTCCTTTCTTTGTTGAACTTTAAAATGTTACGCATAAAATTGTGTTTAGAAATTAACTAATACAAACCTGATGCTTCAGAGGAGACTCTATACGTCGAAACTCTGAAGGCTGATTTTCCAACTGGTAAACAATAAGACCACGTTCTGCAGTGGCTACAACAGCCATTGGATATACCTGACAACAAGAGATATGCATAAAAGGCTTTCAAGATTTAATTTCATAAAAAACTAATTTTATATACCATGTACTGCACAACGTTAGTGCTCAGATGTTAAGATAGAAAGAGGTTCACTTTGCTAAGACAAGTACACAAAATTAACTCAAGCTATCAATTACTCTGTAAGAGTGAGAGGAACAGAGAACCTTCTAAATTGATACTATAACAAATCATTCAAATCACACTCCTTTACCACATCTGCACAGTAACACCTCTCTGGCATCTGCAGGGACATCATGGGGTTTGGGGAACGTGTATCCCAAAACTGTCAACAAAAGAGAAGTAGAGAAACAGTTGCTAATCTACTCTAGACCAAGGCTGCAATATTTGGTCAAATTAATATAATTTTGCAATTATTTTATCAAATACTGCACACTAAACTGTAGGGGTGTGACGAGACAGGTAGCTCACGAGACGAGACACGAGATTGAGTTAACAAGAACGAGACGAGATTTTACACTATTTTTAAGAAATCCTCATTTCATGAATCCTCAAGATGATTAGAAAAAATAATCTGCAGGTGCATTTGAAATGTTTTAACTAATCATCTTGTAATGGATATCATTTAAGTTCTACTTTCAGAGTATGAATTATCATATGCAGTAAAAGACAACAATATTCAAGCACTGTAAAACTTTTTGCCGCAAACTCAACTGACTGGCTTCTCTCCTGTATAATTTCATACAAGTCTCTTCAGACCTTACTGTACATGATTTATGAGCTTCTACAACTTTTGACCTCCTAACTAAACTCCTTTCCACAAATTGATCATCAAAATAAAAAGAGTATAAATAAAAATGGTAAAACTTTACAATAAGGTCTCATTTATAAACAATGTATTAACCAACATCAACAATGAGCAATATCATTGCTACAATATGTATTAATCTTAGTTAATGTTAGTTAAACATAAAAATAGTCATTCATGGTTAGTTCATGATAGTGCATAAAGTAATGTTAACAAATACAACTTTTGATTTTAACAATGTATTAGTAAATGTTGAAATTAACATTAACTAAAATGGTGTAGAAGTATTATTCTTCCTTAGTTCATTTAAAGTTAACTAATGTTAACTAATGAAACCTTATTGTAGAGTGTTACCATAAAATAAATAACAGTCAATAAGTGCAATCATAATTATAGCACTCTCAATATTCAAAGTGCAAATATAGACCAAATTTTACTTTAAACATGATACAGAGCTTAGAGATGCTTACAACTACACAGCCCAGCCTAAGATAGCTTTCATATTGGAAGATATTTGTATTCATCAGGGAGCCACTTTCAAAATGCGGGGTAGTGACATCACGTTTGAACACGCGCTCGCGTTTACTTTCACTTTCGCGATCGCGTATACTCTGTGTAAAGGGAGCGGCGGCGACCATTATCCAATTGAATTAAATGTTTTTTTTATTTCTATAAAAAGCAAAACGACAGTGGAGGCATAATGTAAACGTAGCAGTGGCATATTCTTTCCTAATTTCACCCTCACACTATCACAAAACTGCTTTTCACCCCGATGAGAAATCTTGTCACAATTTAATCTTGCAAAATTTCGTGACACAAGATCTCGTCACACCCTTACTAAACTGTGATATAATTAACATTTAACAACTACAACTTAAGGTACAGTGGACTAAAAAATATCTGAGCACACTTGCAAGCCCAGTTTGATAAAAAGATTTTTTTTTATGATCAAGTCAAACCGAATTGAACAAAAAGAACTTTCAATGGACAATGTTCCACTAAAAGATTGCAGTTTAAATACATTGTGGTCCATAAAAAATAAAATATGCAATTGTGAAAAAGTGAAAAAAATTGTGAAAAAGTGAATCCGGCATGCTTTTTGTGGTTTAATAAAGGCCAGAACACACCAAGCCGACGCCGACGAATTAGTGGCACCGAAAACAAACTGTGGGGTTTGCTCACGTCGGCAGCGTCAGTGTCCAAAGTTGCCCTGCCACACCAAACCGACGCTAAACAGCCGACGGCCAAGCAGCACGTCAGTTCTGCGCCTGCGTGAGATGAAATGCCTTTCTGAAACAGCAGGCGGCAGTAGCTGAGCAGCCAATCAGAATGATCAGATGGCCCGACGGACCGACGAGCTCCAACGCCGATTCAACATTTCGAATCGGCCGAAAAAAGGCCGACGAGGACCAACTTCAGCCGACGGTGCGGAACACACTGAGAAAACGACGGACGAAGAAAAACTGCCTGATGGCCGACAGTCGGCTTGGTGTGTTCCTGCCTTAAGATGCACAAAGCCATATGAGTATTTAATTTTTACTTAAACAATGCAACCCTAAAAACTTCAAAGATGGGTTCCAGCACCTTTAGTGTTTTGTCCCAGCTGCCACTCATAATACAGGTGTAGTTCGGTGCTTTTATCCAGTGAATTGTCTTGATCGGGCCTTCATGCTGGTCAAAGGAAAAGGTTGTGGAACCTGTTAATCATACTGTAAACCAACATAACTGAAAAACATACACAAATAGGTATGCTATGGGCTTTGCTAATAATTTACATTAGCCCATTATAAAGAAGCATAAAAATATTAAATGAACACAAATTAACTGCTTACTTGCGCTATCTGAATGGTCTGATTGCTGTTCAGATCCCACATCTTGGCAGTTTTGTCACAGGAGGCTGTAAATACTTTACTGCCATCCTGTTAATACAAAGAACAGAACCAGAATCGGGTAAAATGACACATCATGTCAGTAATAAAAAGAACATGGAAAATAGGACTCTGGTTTGATTGTGTAGAACTAAATTTCTGACAGGAACTATATTCATGAAAAAAAGTCCAACAATCAATCAATCTCTTATTTAGAATCATTAAGCACCTCTATTCGATTTAGGAAGTCCTAACTGGATTACAACAATTCTAGTGAATCCAAATTCTATGCCACCTCTGACCCAACAACAGAAATAAAGTAAACAAATAAAACAGCCTAGGATCAGAGGCAGAATTGAGGTCTGATCCAAGTCAGTATTGTGGCTTTTAATGTTTAAATGAAATGTCTAATCTGAGCAACCAGCATAAGAAGTTTGTTTGTTGTCAATCAATCCATGTCTTTTTTTTTTGAGTTTGTACACAACAATGATTTGTGTACTTGGTAAAATGTGCCCAGTTGGGTGCAATTCCCATTAATTTATAGCCTGATGTGGTCATACTCAATTCTAGTTCGAATAGGAGTCTGATACTGCTCCATTGGGCTTTGATTATGGGGGCGTATTTCAACCGATCCAGGAGAGACCTCAATTGGGTAGACCTACAACCAATCAGAGCTACAGAGTAAGTGATGTATGTTGAGCGACGCATAGTTGTCAACAGAACTCAACTGCACACATGCTGGAACTAATAGAAGATGAGCTTAAACAATTTTTGCCGGTGTTGTAAAAAGAATAAGTATACACGGAGTACTTGCCAATTAATGCGCTGTCGATATCTTCTATAACGGACGCGATGGCGGAATCTACACATCTCAGTTCTTCAACAACAGCCATCATTGTTGTAAACTAATTCAACCCAAGCACTCTTTGATGACGTGGCTGATTACGTTTCTGGTGATAATCTGTCAATCATCGCCCTGACAAATGTGATTGGTCCGAACAGTTTCTGTTCGGGCATAATTACTCCCCTACGGATCGAGTCCAGATCGAACTCCCCGACCTCAAAATGTTGTGGGCGGGGCTAAGTTCGGCTGGCATCCAGGCTAATTAATTTCCTTAAAAATAGACTTTATGGTGAAGAATGTTGGTTGATTGAAGTCTGTAAGATGTTAAATTACCCACTAATATTTATAATGTGTGCGTGTTCTTACATCACTCCAGCAGACATCCAGCACCGGGCCTGTGTGCATCTGCTGGGCTTTAGGGACAGTTTGACCATTATCTTGAACCTCCCAGCACCGCACCTGAGGATATTACAGTCAATGTTCTATTATTACATAAAAACACTGACAGAAAGAAACACAAGGTAAAAAAACTTATATTTAGGATAGGAGGCTTACGTCATTGGCCCACGAGCCTCCAACAAGAAAGTTTCCAGGCATCGTAGGAGGACTGAATGCCAAGCAGCTTATGCTGTCATCAGGTGGCGATGTTACTTCAACATCCTGTTATCAACGACACCTCAATTGAATTAACATGCACATATATAATATAAATATAATATTTTTAAAGATATTATATTTCTGTATTCACCTTCATTGGATTATGACTATCTGTGGTGGTGCTGCCAAATACACCTGTTCCCCCAGACCCAAAGCCCGTGTTCGTCCCGAATAAACTCATTTCAGTCCGTTAAGAGCTGATCAGACAACAATGAATCAGATCCTATACAAGTAACATACAACATAGTATTAACACGTGACAACAAAGATCAACTACAATACCTACACCAATTCAAGTCAATTTAATGGTAACGTTAACAAACCGCTACGATTTTGAAAGTGTCTACAATTAATCAACATACTCAGGTTATAAAAAGTTAAACCGTAAATTCTACCTCACGTTTACATGCATACAACCACAAACAGTGCGACAGTTTTTAATAGCCTTCAGAAAATACAATTAAATTATAGGCCTGGGCGACATCTACATTAATGGCAATAATCTTTCAAAATATCTTAACCAGCTAAACTCACTAACTGCAGCAGAAATATTTGATTACTCCCATAAAAACCGGTTCCCGCTTTAGAAACGAGATATACACACACACACACACACACACACTGGTAAATGCACTTCCGTCGCTCAGTTATTGAGGACGTGTTTTGATGACGTCATCCGTTGGTTTATAAATCGACATCTTTATTTTTATTCGTTTTTTATACCATTACAAAATTTCAGTCGAGAACAAAGAATATATATATATATATATATATATATATATATTCTTTGTTCTCGACTGAAATTTTGTAATGGTATAAAAAACGAATAAAAATAAAGATGTCGATATCGATATCTATATATATATAGATAGATAGATAGATAGATAGATAGATAGATAGATAGATAGATAGATAGATAGATAGATAGATAGATAGATAGATGCAAAAACTTGAGAAAATGAGATCCAAGCTGTTGATCACATTGAATAAAAATTATTATTCATTTCAATTAAATTTAGCCTCACACGCAAACTTTAATCAATAATGATAATATTTAATAAAACCAAAAGGTAAATTAACAATCAGAAAGAAGTAATTAATAGTAAATAATTAAATTTACAGTATTGTAAAATCCAGAGTATTGTATCTAATAGATGAAGTTCAGAATATACAGAAAGAAAGAACAATACATTTGCAGATAGGAGAGATGAAGCAGAAGAGCAAGGGAGAGCAAAGGGGGGAAAAAAGCCAAAGAGAAAAAGCCCCCCCTAACAACGACTCAGTCCATTTTATACCATAAAAATAGGGAACTTTACATCCCACTCAAACTCACTTTTTGTTCTAATCAGAAAAGGTCGAATGGATTTACCCATTATGTCATAGACTTGTCAGATGTCAAAAATAGATATAGGAGTTTTTTGACCCCCTTAGGGAATTTTGCAAATCTTACTTTATGACATGTCAGCAGAAATAATAACAGATATAATTTCAAATGAACAACTAATTCCAATAGCAAAACACCATCGCTTCTGCAGTACTTGGCAGGCGTTCAATATCTAACCACAATTGTGTCAACATGACCTGTCACATTGGAACACTTGAAGAACAATTGAATATAACAAGTGTTGGAAATCTCAGAAGCATAGACCAGGAGACTTTGGGATCTCTTGAAGCAGAAGTTACTCTTTATTGAGAAACACGCTGTGTGTTGCTGTGGTCATCCAAAATCTAACTAAGGCAGTGACTTGGTAGTTCATATACATTCAAGGGGGAGGGATACATAGAGTAGAGGTGTGGACAATCTAAACAAAGCATGCAAATGCAATACAGGAATCAGCCCATTCCCTACATTTCCCAGCCATGATCTAATCAGCATAAATGTGTCATTCAAATGCATAGGTGCTAATCCAATCAGTCTGACAGTATCACCCATACCTTTACATTATCATAGAAACAAAGGCACTTCTGTATCTTGAGCTTGTCCTGCCAAATGGTCAGGATGTAGGATCCGCAGATCTTAAACAGATTCTTAAATTTGTAATCCCACACCAGCATACATACTCTTAAAGACACCCGAAGAATAACCATAAGGGTACAATAACAAGTAAATACTTGAAAATATGATGAGAATTAATATATAAAGTAGGAGTACATATGAAATCAAAAGTAAAATGGATAAATCATAAGCCATAAATGATGTTATGAATAAAATGCATGAATATTGACCATTTTGGATCCACCATATAACAGCTATAGGTATTGAGAGATCCATTATGCTTTTTTTTCTCCTGGGTATTATACTAAGTGCAAATTTACAGTAGCTCCGCCCACCAATGTCACACCAGGTTAAAAATGACCCACGTTCTAATGGCTGCAGTGGTGTAGGCAATAGTGTGTTTGTGAAGAATTAACTTGTGATGTGATTGACTGGGTTTGAATCTGCCTTTTGCCGAGCTCGCTATTTTCCCTTTTCCCATCATCACATCAGAAAGGCATTTATTTTCAATAAAAATAAAGAAAATTTTCTAAAAGTGGAAGTAAATTGCCTAACGAGTGTTTAATGACGATAGAATCATTTACACTCTTATAATTGCATTCTGCATTATTTTTTTCTTCTTCTTTTTTTGCATGTGGGATAGTGATACCATGAAAATAAATATTAGTTCAATATCTTGCCATTCTACCAGTTTTCACCTTTGATATTATAACAGTGATAAGAATTAAACTTGCATTGACTTAGAAGTATGCGGACATCATTTTGTCACGTGCTATTGCCATGGTGAATCGTAATATCTGCGCTCCATAGAGTGCCCCAGGGATGACGCGTTTTTGTAGGCCAACCCGGAAGTTAGCAGCGCACGGGTTCCCTCGACTGAAAGCCTATTCATTTTTCCCATAGACTTTTGGAAAATCGCAGAAAATAAGCTCTGTGTTTAACAAAGGGTTATGACACTTACACATTTTGTCTATCAAGATAATCTTTACAAGTTAACACAACATTTATAGATTTTGAAGCCTAAATAAAGTCGTCAGATATAAAAGGCTAACAGTAGGCTATAAACGGACTACAGCACACCATGGTCGCGGATCAACGTCGTCACCACCAAGCGTCCTCAAACTTTATTTAGAAAACAACTCTATTTAAAAACATGCTCACTGATTATGATCTGCGCTGTGTATGAATACTTATCCACTTTTTCGTGAGAAATGCTGTCCAAATGTCCTGTTTGTCATGATGACATCTAAAGTCCCCGCCAAAGGAAGTAGTCCCTTTTAGCAATTTGTTAGCAACCGCCGAATTTAAGACACAGTAAAAGTTTAAAAAATCACAAGTGGGTTATAACCGGTGTGTTTTATCTCATAGATCAAAACGTGAAAGTATTTAGAGGCTTTGTTAACTACAGACCTTATTTCAGGCGATTTAGTAAAAACCCATTCAAAAAACCCATAGACTTTACGGCGTTGGAACCAGAAGTCCTAAAATGCTAACTCGCTTCCGGGTTTTGCCTACAAAAACGCGTCATCCCTGGGGCACTCTATTGATGATGGCTTTTCATTAGCCTGGATGCCAGCCGAACTTAGCCCCGCCCACACCATTTTGAGGTCGGGGAGTTCGGTCTGGACTTGATCCGTACAGGAGTAATTATGCCCGAACAGAAACTGTTCGGACCAATCACATTGTCAGGGCGATGATTTACAGATTATCACCAGAAACGTATTCAGCCACGTCATCAAAGAGCGCTTGGAGAGTTTGATTGACAAGTGATCTAACCAATCAGAACGCCGCATCCGCTTTTGTCCGACAAAGCAGTCAGGAGTTAGAAGATTAACATCGGTGGAGTTAAACTTGAAAAATTGTGCATATTGACGTCTTTCCGCATTTGAAACAACATTCATTCTCATGTTCATTCATGTTTATTTGATGCTATAAATGGACTAGTAGGAAGAGATGATCGGTTAACGAGCCTCTTGAGCTGAGGCGCTACAGCAATCTGTCACGATCATGGTCACAACACATTAAAGAGCCACAAAACTACACAGTTTGAAAGCTGGGGCTCTGTTTAATATCATAAGTAACCTGTCCTGTCTTGTCTGTCGACGTGTTGTCAGTTTCCGCTTTGCTCCGCGATGTATTTTCCACTCTGTGTGGTGTGACAGTGCCACGGCTTGTCAGACAAAGCAACAGTAACTAAGGGGGGCGAGTCTTTGCGAAAGGTCAATTAGTTTACAACAATGATGGCTGTTGTTGAAGAACTGAGATGTGTAGATTCCGCCATCGCGTCCGTTATAGAAGATCGACAGCGCATTAATTTTAAAAGAGGAACAGAGGACCGCGATCAAGGCATTTGTCGATGGGAAAGATGTCTTTGCCGTCCTTCCTACGGGATTCGGCAAAAGTTTGATTTATCAGCTGGCCCCGATGGTCGCTAAGAGGAGTTCTGTTGACAACTATGCGTCGCTCAACATACGTCACTTACTCTGTAGCTCTGATTGGTTGTAGGTCTATTCAATTAGCCTTTCGCCGAGCCCCGCCCCCCTTAGTTACTGTTGCTTTGTCTGACAAGCCGTGGCGCTGTCACTCCACACGCAGTGAAAAATACATCGCGGAACAAAGAGGATACTGACCACACATCGACAGACAAGACAGAGCAGATTACTTATGATATTAAACAAAGTCCCAGCTTTCAAACCATGTAGTTATTAAAGAAATTCAAACAATAAAAAACGTTTTGTTGCTCTTTAATGTGTCGTGACCATGGTCGTGACAGATTGCTGTAGATCCTCAGCTCAACCGCTCGTAAAAAACGATCATCTCTTCCTATTAGTCCATGAACATGAGAATGAATGTTGTTTCGAACGTGGAAAGACGTCAATACACACCATTTTTCAAGTTTAACTCCACCAAGGTTAATCTTTTAACTACTGGCTGCTTTGTCGGACAAAATGGCGGATACGGCGTTCTGATTGGTTAGATCGCTTGTCAATCAAACTCCCGGCGAAAGGTCAGTTGAGGTCTTTCCTGGATCGGTTGAAATACACCCCCATAATCAAAGCCCAATGGAGCAGTATCAGACTCATACTCAAACTAGAATTGAGTATGACCACGTCAGGCTAGCTTTTCATAGTCATGGTGCACGTGCTTAACTCAGAGTCAACCTACTCAGAGTCGATTGAACTAACTCAATTCAGCTGTTCTGAAACAGAAAACTCAGTTTCCCATCTCAGAGTAAGTCAACTCAGAGTTCAAGTTTCAACTCAGAGTCGGTTGAACCTCCTTATTGAAACGGGCCCCTGGACTTTATTCCACAGAACGTGGGACAGGTGAAATGGCTTTCTCTCTAGACATCAGTATGACTGAAATAACGTTTATTGTTGTAATTAAGACCCAATCAATTCAATTGTTGACTATTTGACCTTCAATCTTAATATTGTAAAATTTAAGAAATTTAAAAAAATAAACTGCAAGAAAACAGACAATGCTTCAGGAACGGTGTTTCACAAATGTTGTTTATTTTTGCGATTCTCATTTTTATATTTAACCATATAATTCTGCATATTTTTGGAACCAAAATACATCTGTGTTACAGAAGTACTCTCAGACACAAGGATAGAAGTCAACAGATGGTCTTTATTGACAGCACACAGGTAGATCGAATAGGGCTCCATTTTGGGGCCTGTATTGCAGAGGAAATTAAGGCCTGGATGGCACTAAATTTCCTTAATTTTAATGAATAGAAAAAAGAAGTTATGTAGTTTATGCCAGGGGGTACCTGTGAGTCAGTTGATTTAAACCTTGGTGAACTGAAACCATTTGTGAAGCCTTATGTTAAAATCTTGGGTGTTATCATGGATTGTGATTTTAAATTGGATTAACTCGGTAGTTAAATCTATTTTTTTCCAATTGAGACAACTCAGGTGAAATCTTTCTTATCTCTTAAAGACTTTCAAAGAATTGTGCATATTTTTTTATTTTATTTATTACAGATGGCCTGAGTGGCAGCGGTAGAGCAAATGGTCCAGGCGGTGGTGGCAGGGCCGACCAAGGCTGCCCTGTGGTCGTATCAAGGAAAGCGGGCAGTTCGGTGACGGCCTCCATGGCCGTATCAGGGAGAGCAGACAGCTCCGGGACTGCAGCGGGCTCGGGCTGCTGTCCGAGCCCTCTGGGCTAAGACAGGACAGACCAGGAGAGCAGGCTGTGCTGGAGCGGACTCACTGGCTGGAGCGGACTCACTCGCAACCGGCGAGCTTGCATGCGTTGCAACCGGCGAGCTTGCGTGCGAAGCGTCCAACGAACTTGAGTGCGAAGCGGCCACCGGGTTTGAGTGCGAAGCGGCCACCGGGCTTGAGAGCGTAGCGGCCACTGGGCTTGAGTGCGAAGCGGCCGGTTGATGCCTTGGAATGCCAGCCGTTCGCGCTGAAATCAGCGGTGGGTCAACCACACTGGAACGTAATCCTTGCCATTCTCTGACTGATCTAGAGACGTGACGTGGCTCTGGGCAATAAGCGGCGACGTGACATTGCTCTGGGCGATCAGCGAAGGCGTGACGTTGCTCTGGGCGATCAGCAAAGGCATGACGTTGCTCTGGGCGATCTGCGAAGGCATGACGTTGCTCTGGGCGATCTGCAAAAGCATGACGTTGCTCTGGGCGATCAGAGACGTGATGAGGCGTTGTAGCATCCACCATTTTATGTGCGCAGTCTGTAGCGGCCGCCATTATGTGGTTCAGCGTGGTGTCGCGTTCCTCCGCGACCCCCACAGTAAAAGTTGAACCAGCTGTGAGCAGGGCAAAGTCCAAGAACTCCACGAACGACCCTCGTGGACCACTGGTGAATACATAGTCCTTAAGTGGTTTGTTTAATCCATAAATAAAAAAGTCAATGAGGGCACAGTCAGGTAGATCAGATAGGTGGGCTATATCCAGAAACTTTTGAATATGTGGCTCCAGGGTACAGTTACCTTGACGAAGGCTGACAAGACATATGGCTGGGTCCATGCGGAGGCTCGACACACTCGTAGAAGCGGCGGCGAAGTCTTCTGTAACGAATGGGAGGCTCAGGCAGGAGATCCAAGTGCAGCATTTATTTACAAGTGAGAGTGGTCGTACAGGCAGGAACAAACGGCCGATTTTGAAAAACATGCTTCATGAAGCTCCGAAGCTTCATGAATCATTTGTTTCGAATCAGTGATTCGGAGCGTGTATCAAACTGCCAAAGTCACGTGATTTTAGAAAACGAGGCTTCATTACATCATCACTGTTTCGAAACATTTCAATACAGTTCGAAATTTCAGTGGTTCACCGGTAGAGGGCGATGATAAAGTTAATCCATGAATCATGCAGATTCACTGAGAAGCATTGAACAAGTGTCTATGGGTTTTACCTGATCTCTGATCAGTTTTATAAATTTGTAGATGTTTTAATTAGACATTAGAATAATTAAAATGAATAATGGTAGTTATTAATCTCTTATTGGCCTGTTTAGCTTGAGCCATGGAACAGAGAAACAAGCCTTGAAAATTGATAAAAGAACAGATATACAGTCACTCTATATGTAGCCTAATCTTATTAGAGAATTAGTTAATTGCATTTAATAGATTTTACTTTCAATAAAACATTTGCAATAGATTTGTAAAAGGTGTTTTTACTGCATGTTTAGTTTGACTTTTTGTTGCATTTACACTCTTTTGACCACTAGGGGTCACCGTGGAGTCAAGTGTCAGATTGTTTCGAAGCCTCGAATCATCACGGCACATTTGATTCAACTGCTTCAGTGTTTCACGAAGCCTCGCTCTGCCCATCACTAGTCAATGGACAGGCAAAGATCAGGGCAGGCAGCAACGGGTCAATAAACAGGAAACAGGCAGTAACGGCAACAAACAGGCGGACAGGAATAATAATGCTCGGAAATGACACACTGGGTCAAGACTTCGCGGTGAGGTGGTGTGTGTGTGAGTCCTTTATAGTCCAGGTAATGCGTATCAGCTGGGTGTGGTGATTAGTGTGGAGTGTGCATGACTGTATGTGGCAACAGGTGATTGGTGGAGTGAGTGCATGTGATTGACAGGGAGGATTATGGGAAATGGAGTCTGGAGTGAACAGGAACAGACTATGATCGTGACACTTATATAATTTTCTTATATAGAAAATCCATCTTGAGATATTTGATATTTTAGATATTTGTACTTGAAATAGGATGAAAAATACTATTTTTTGCAGTGTGAATGAATGAGTTAACTATTTAAACATCACTTGCACTTTAAAAAGGGGGAGGAGACCGAAGGAAACTCTGGGTTTACTGAAGAAAACCTGCTCCTGACCAGGTTAGGTTCACAGAGTAAGTTAACATGGTAACCTCCCTTTTAGAAACAGGCTTGACTTAACCTCTTCCACTCTGCCGGCCCGTGGGCGGGCCGAAACGACGTCATAATATTTTCACTTATTTTGTTTTAAAATTTCTGGAGATACTACCAACCCATATATGGTACCATTTGAAAGCTTAGAATCTAATCTTTACAAAGAATATAATGACTTCTGTGTTTATGTTACACAAATTAGTAAGATAAAGCTTAAATATACAATCATGCCAAAAACGCCCCTCCCCTTGACTACGATGAGGAAATATAAATATGAATATGAATTTTTCGCATATTTCATAAAACAGACATGTCATATATCAGAAGAAAGCTCTCATTCTCAGGAATTCGGCTATATAGTTTATTTTATTGTTTTAACAACATCATTTGAACGATCTTCAAAAGAATCGCGCAATAAATTTGATAAATGTGGAAAAAACAAACACAAACGTCACATTTCTACCCCTTTCAATGCTTCTCTACAATAAAATCAGCCACAAACTCTATATCATCTTTTACCTTATGAAGTTTTCTTTCAAATGAGCCTACTTTCACTTTTCTGTGAGCTTATATTGGTAAATAATCCACTGTTATGTCGCGGTTGTCCGAAACACAAAATGGAGACGAATGAAGAAACACACGATCTTCACACCATCATCCAAACGGTCTGGCTTCCTTCAGTGATGACGATGATATACATATCAGGCATGTGTATAAAGCTAAGGATCCTATTTGTCCAGGGACATGTCAATCAAGCTTCTAGTCCAATCAGATGGCGAGATATTCAACAAATCATTGAGGCAGACAGGCGGGATCACACCGCAGCTTTACTCACACACACACACACGCGCTTCAGTTTCACGTGGTGGGCTTGTGATCGCGTTGCGAGTGATGAGAGGAGCTGTTTGATGGAAGATTTGCATGTGTTTTCATAGTTTGTGTATTGTTTTGACTTCTAAAATGGCATATGGAGAGGGAAAAGCACCAATGGCACCGATAGAAACGTTTTTGAAGTACTTGAAAGTGATGTATCTGGAACGTCCTTGGTTTTCTTATAACGTTAGGAGATCGTACTGACAACGTTGTGATATGGTAATTTGATGGTAATAATATTACGGGCATACAACGTTGTAGTTACGTTACTAGTAAGTCATGGAATTACCAATATATTACGAATAGAGTACGTATCTGGAACGTCCTTGGTAATCTTATAACGTTAGGGGGTCGTACTGACGACGTTGTGAGATGGTAATCTGAAGGTAATGAAATTACTGGCATGCGACGTCGTAGTTACTTTGTCAGTTAGTAAGTCATGAAATTACCAAAAAGTACGAATACATTACGTAACTGTTACGTCGTGTGTTAGCTGGGGAGGCATTGAGCAGTGACGCCGTGTTATGATTCGGCGAAAATGACAGCTCGCTTTTCTCGAGGGAGACGAGAGGACCCTGCGCTTGACTGGTAAGCTCATATATTCCTGCATTTAAAATGCTAATGCTTATTTAATGATAAAATTATTATTTTGAAATGGGAAAGCACAGCAACTAAGCCAATAAACTGTTACATTTGACAAAACATTTGACGAAACTGCGTATAAGTATGCATACTCATACATATTAGTATACAAGTATGCAGACTTCAATAAAATCGTCATTTCAGTAAATCTACATTTTGAAATCGTAAAATGTATATTATTATTTTGTAAACAACTAACTAACAACTTTTATTTTTTGTTTCAGATGCTGCATGAGATCCTGGACCACCGGCACAGATGGTCCTCAGCTTCACATCTTCAAGACAGGCCAGAGGAAGGTGATGCTCTCAACACAAGGGACAAAATATTATAGTGATGCACAGAATGATAAAAATGTGGAGGATGTAGATCATGTTTTACATTGTTAAAGACCACATACATTTTATTTTATGTTATACTGTCTTGTGTCACCTGAAAGGAGAATAAAAAGTGTAAAACGCTAAACAAAATCTCATTCTTTTATGCTTTTTAGCATAGTACTTGTTTTGCATCTCAGAGACAAAGATGAAAATGAAGAAAATCAATAAATAATAAAATAAAGTGCTATACCATATAATAAAAATAGGATTTTTGGGGTAATGCAGTCTGTAAAACCTGTTTTTGCAAAGGACAATCCAAAGAACACTTGCATACGCTAAAATATCATTTTGCCTCCCTTCAGTTACATTTCAATAACTTCTGTTTAGAAGATGATAGATTAAAAATATTTTTTTCTAGTACAAGCTGTCACCTAGTGGAATCAAAGAAAACAATCAGCAGGTCCCTAGAGCAAACAGAACCTGATTTACAGATTTTCAAAAACAGGATTTTAAACAAAAAAACAAAAATCGCCTATTTTTTAAGTGCTTATTACAGTATTTTAAATGCATACAATGTAATTTCTGAAGTATTACAGTCTGATTTTGTTATTTTGAGGGGTTTTCTTTACAATGACACCAATATTTTACATTTCTCTCACTGTATGTGTGAAGGGTGAACATTTAAACTTTGGTATGTCAAATTCAGGCGGCAATCTAAAAAATGCCTCAGGTTTGACATACCTCCCATTCTGAAACGGAAAACCCAGAGTATCCCTCATTTCAGGGTTAACATGCTCAGAGTTTTCACTTAACCTCCTTTCTGAAACAGGCCCCTGGTCAGATGTATTACAGTAGCTGCTTTCTGTCTAAACAAAAGGAAACTTAAACTTAAATGGTTCCTGCAATAATGTGTTAAATTACCCACTGTCACAGACACGTCAGGCTCCACCATGCACCAATCACAACGCTCCCAATCACCGGAATACTAATCACCGTCACCTGCACATCATTATCCCCTTCATCACCACCAGTATATGGAGCACTCACACCCTGCACTCACTGTCTGGTCTTGTTGAGCTAAACTTACCCGTATGATTACCTCAAGGACTCCCTTGTTCGCTACTTACCTGTCTCCTGTGCTACCTGATCTCCCAGTGTGTTCCTTGTCTGTGTGTGAGTGCTCCTACGACTCCTATGTCTCCTACGTTTTCCAGCTCCATCCAGTTCCAAGTTTCCACCATCTGCAATCACAAAAGGACCATAAATATCACCAGACTTTACCATTGCTCATCTACTCTACTCTGCTTACCATATCTGCTCACTGGTTTATCAATAAAGACTACTTACCGTTTGTACATCTGTGTCCGACCCCTCTGTCTCATAACACCCACCATATTCCTGCCTAAATTTAACATCTGCACTGGACAAAATATTTAGCACTGCATTTTATGCTTGACTTGAACGAGGGAAATAAATTCATTCTAAAATAGAAAGCATTAAATTTAACTTTCTCATGCATGTCAACACATTGTTACAACACCAATTTTAAGTTTTAAAACAAATAAGTAAACTGTTTGTGTTTATTAAATGATTACTTTAGTTAATGTTTTGCAAGATAAAACCTTCCAATTCCAAGTGAAAAGTGTTTTTTTTTTTTTTTTTTAAAGAATTAGGCCTATAAGCTTCTATCTGCATTTGACCTGTTCCAAAAATCCCCATTTACAAATTTGAGAGGATTTTGATATTGTACAGTTAGAAAACATTTAGGGTCTCTGTCATTTTCATGTATGAAAGAGACTTGTTCCCCATATAAATGTTGCTACAGCATATGGAATGCCAAAATGTTGAAGCTCAATATCTCAAAACTATGGAGCCCCACACATGACATGCAGGAATCGAGAAAACGAAATTTCATATCGTGCGCACAATTTAGTAAATCGAGGGAACGACTAAAGCGTCCGCACATATTAGTAAATTGAGGGAACGAATAAGTAAATTGTGTGCACGATTTAGCCTACCATTGTTTTCCTGCATGTCATGTGTGGGGCTCCGTACAAACCGCTCAGAAAGAACCTTATAATTCCAAGGTGAAAACTTAGACACACTGTTTTTTAAAGGTTGATTGAACCAAAGTCCCTTTTATAGTCTTTGACTGAACTTTCTAAAAGAAAAAAAATCAGGATTTAAAAAAAGAATGTAAGTCAACTTTTAAATAAATTGGTCTGAGCACATGCAATTTTAAATAGTAAGAACCTATAATGTCTAATCAAGTTTGGTGGTGATGGTAGAATTGACAGGCTTCTGAGCATGCACAGTTTGGTCACTGATTCTTAGTTCTGTAAAACCATTTGAGGCAAAACAATTCCACCTTGCTTTTAACTGCCACTATGATTTTTGCAGCTGGTTTTGACTTGATTTGATGATAAATATTTTCATATTTTATATGGAATGTATTTATGAAATGTAAATTTTGTAATAGTTGCACAGATTCAATTTTCTTTTTATAAAGCTATAAAGGCTAAGTACTCTGAAACTCTTATTGTTACATCTCTTACTGCATGCCCAGTGGAGAAGCATTAAGGTTGGAGGGATGCCTATAATCCCATTCACTTGAATAATTAAATTTTTATGTATTTAGTAAAACCATGGGGAAATATGAGGATGAGTATAGCCAACATTAATTGTCCTTTAGAATTAAAGGATAAAACATTTATCAAAATCAAAAGATTATATTTATATTTTTCACATTTCTCTCTTAGTTTAGAATGGAATTAATCACATCCACAGTAGCATGTTTTATCACACAAGCTGATAAATTTAGACCCATCCAAGGCTCAAATCGGATTTGATAATCCTGCAGTTATATGATGAACCAAAATTAGCTTTAGCACACACTCGTGTCACATGTTTTGTTGTAAAACTACAACTCTGCCTGACCATCAAAAACATCATTCCATGACCTCAAGATGGAATATGTTTCTGTCCATTAGGGGGAGAGTTGGGTAAGATGAGCCAGAGGGTAAGTTGACCCACACCTTTATCTTGGCAACCGTACACTTTCATTGTGACCATATATTTTAGAACCACCCATTATTTCTGCCAAGGAGAAGCACATGGGAGGAGTGGAAGGCACCCATTTACTTAAAATTTACTAAAATGTTTATAGTTTCAGTGACGTTAATTCATTCATTCTAATTCATGTAGTTTTATTTAATTTTACTGAACAAACTCTCTGTTTATTCTGTTTTTGGGAAGGTTACAACTTTGGTGTTCAACATATTGTTTCAGAAATGCAAACAATTAAAGATATTGACATTTCAACTTCATTTGATTTTTTTTGTGTTGTTTAAGTTAGCTTTAAGAAAAGAAATATGACTATTTGTAAAAGGAAATTTGATTATTAAATTAGTTTTTAAAAGAGGTAAATTGTCTATAATTTCACAGGGGTTTGATTCAGATTCAGTCAGATGGTCAGTTACACCCAGATGGTGTCAGTCAGAGCAACCCTTAACCTGGGGTAAATAGAGCCACAGGAATAAAAAGCCATATTTTAGAACCCTTTGCCATAGATGTATTCTGATCATTTAAAATGACAGGAAGCATACTAAAATTATATAAGAATCTTTCTTTATACTTCTGCCTAATTGCCAGTTTGTTATCTTGAGGTCCACATAAGTAACCCCCCCACCACCACCACCAAATGTACCAAAAAAAAAAAAGGCCACCATGAAAAGTTTACAGGCAAAACCAGTTGTACTCTGTTTGTGTAAGTATAGTTAAATACATCGTATGAAATGAGTGCGGTTTCAAGGTCATGGCCCAATAATCGTAATGTATTGTTTCATTTCATTTAAATAAAAAATGCAGAAGTACTTGTCTAGTTAGAGAGATCACGTGTTTCATCGCGAGATTTGGGTCTTGTGATCTCGGGTGAAGATGGCGGCTCCGCCTGACGAGCAGAGCTTAGAGTCCCGCATCAGTAAGTCAAACACATTTAAACTACAAATTTATTATATTCTAATGTGACAGTGCCAATACCAAGGACATGCATTAGCCTCGGTTGATGCCTTGTCGCAGGTGCTTTGTTAAGCGCAGATGCGGAGTGTCATGTTGTTGTTGGCAGTGGAGTTATTAGCTTGCTAACGACGATATAGTTAAGTTTCTGACACAGTTTTGTTTTTAGTGTATTATGTGTGTGTATCTTTCTTGTTGTGGGAGTGTGTGTTCTGTGATGGACAGGTAAAAAAAGAGTTGAAAAACTGCTAGCTATCTCTCCTTGAATCAAAAGGGAGGAGTCTTCTAGAAAGAAGACTCATATGATCAATAAAATGTTAAATGAATACATTCAATGATAAAATATTTGATATGCCTCTCTTATGTAAAGTCTCCCTTTATACACTATTTCTGTTCAGCCACCCAACATGTCAGTCAAGAAAAGATGATTCATTTGCCGTTTCCTTAAAGTGGCCATATCCGACCATCACTTTTGTCAGTTTTATGTATCCCACTTGTGATGCTAGTAAAGATTACTTTCCAAAAACAAACAAAAAACCTCCAACCTCTTTGAATTGTTGTCTTGGACCCAACATCAATAATAATGCAGATTACAGTATTTATACAGTTCACTCAGTATTTATTTTTCATTTAAAAGTTGTACACAAATTATTAGTTTTCCAATTAATAGTTTTAATAGCATAAAATCAAAATGGATTTTTATATATTGTCTTTAATTATGTCACTGTGAATTGTGAATGATTTATCTAAGCATGTTTTTATTATTATTATTATTTAATTTTATTAATGTCATAACTTGCTCTTCCTGTGATTTTACTTCACTTCTCTCTCTGCTGACATTTACAAGGTCAAACTACAGTTAAGCCAATCGCATTCAGATCTTCCTCCATTCTGGTAGACAATGGCCACTTTTCACAATCCAATCAACAACCAATGAATAAAATCAAGGCCTGCCCTACTTTTTTTTTCTTGTTCGATAAGCCACCTTAGTTAGAAATATGTAACAATATTGAAATTTATAACTTCTGTTTCATGGCAGCTTTAAAATGAAGACTCAAGTCAAATCAGCAGGCTAAAACAAATTTTATTTTTTATTTTTGTAGTTTTTAAACTTTTCTAACTTTTTAAACTGCTCAGCTCATAGTGGCATCGATTGGCTTTGAATGAGATTTTTACTTCCGGAAATTGTATGTAACTTATATAGGATTTGATGTAATACATTTGAGTGCTAATATGCTCATGGTTCCGACATCATAACCATAAAAGAATCTTGAACTAGTGTGGGTTTGGCTTATTGGAGAGGGAAATTTGGCTTTGATGGTAATTTGATTTTTGATAAATAGCATAATAGTGGGCTTCTTTTCAAAGGAACGAGGAAAATACTTTTTTTACATGATGTAAAAAATGCTTTGTTTATTTATCAGCTTCTAGATTCAGATACTTGTTTTTTAATAACTAAATTTTCATGGTGAAATTCCTTATCAGTTATTGTTTTTGTTTTTCATTAGAAAGGATTTCTTATTGTTTGCTTTTCTAACTCTTGATTTACAGTTCTTGTGATCTTTATGCAGATATGCTTGTTATATGTTTGTAGGTAGGTTTTGTTAGTCTTTCTGACTTTTTTTACCTCATCTGTTCTGTGTCACCTGTAGACAAAGCGACCAACCCTTTAAATCGAGAAGCTGACTGGGAGAGTATTCAACTGTTCTGTGACCAGCTCAGCAATGAACCTGAAGGGTGCGTTAAAAATTCAATCATTTTTAAAGTTAAATGTCCTAAATATGCACAGTGAGGAACCTTTCACACAGAATGTGTTTTTGCATTTTATTGTATTGATTTCCATTGTTTTTTAAAGTAAACATTCTAGACATGTCTTTGCATCTCACATTTTTTAAACTCCAAAACTCATTCTTTGTGAATGGTCCCTGAGACAGTCCTGTAAACAATTAGCAGGTTAAAAGTGCTTACAGAGCCCTCAAGTATTTGACATTTATGAATGTGTTTTGTTGAGCAATTCATAAACACAAGGTCTACCCTCAGGGGTGTAATGTCTCTGATGCTGGTTTTCAGTCATTTTAAGCCTTAAGCAGTGACTTAATAGAGTGCTGCAGGGATGATGTCCAAACCGGGTAGACTAATTCGCCACTGGTTCCCTCAAGATTTTCCTATCCGGTTGTTAAGTCTGAAGTCACGCGGCAGCACTTCCGGGTCCTAACGCTCTATCTCATACCACAAGAAAACAACAAATGGTGCTAATATACATACACGATGTGGTGTAATACTACAACAAATATATAATTACATCCTTTATCTCCATATCAAAATTCCAGATGGCCAGACAATGATTCATCTTTTATAAATCATTAAAATATTAATATCTGTGACGCTGTGAGCACGGAGACTGTTGTGTAGACTGTAAGTATTTAAAATGTTTAACTTTTTTAAATGATTGATGTTTAATATGAATAAATAGCGCTTATAAACGGCCGTTGATGGCATTCTCAAGTGAAACGAGTCGAGGCTTGGACCCGGAAACGGCGTTCTTTGCGTCACGACTTAACAAGCGGATAGGGTTTTAGAATGTTGTTTTTCAGTGTTTGAGTAAAATAAGGTCTTGAAGAATGTTTTGTTCTACAACGTAAACTGCACACACTCACACCCCAAATGTTCCTACCTAGTTACTTATTAGAAACATAAGTCTTTTTTTAAGTAAAAATAACAGCTTCAATATTTACGTTTTCAATATGGGTGTGTACGGGGCTTGACATTACTAGCCACTCCGCATTTTCCTTGGCCACAGTTTTACTGGGAAATTACATTTTATTAGGGGTGTGACAATACACTTTAGCTTACAAGAAGATATGATATTTTAACACTATTTTTAAGAAATCTTCAATTATGAAATTGATTGACTGAAAGTCACAAAATGCAAAACAAAGCAGGTTCATTTTGAAATGTTTTAACTAATCTAAGGCTGTCACTAATGATTATTTTGGTAATCAGTTGATTATTTTAATGAATAATCAAGTAATATTTTTTTAAGGTAATAAAAATAGACCTAATTGAACAATAGCCTTTAAAATGACTTTAAATACATTTATAATAACAATAAGGCAATAATAATTGGTTCAAATAAAGTATCAAAAGCAAGTAATCATTTAGTTTTATTGAACAACACTGTTCAAAATATGTAATTTAATGTACATAATACTGACCAAACAATATTTAATTCAAATGTCCAATTAAACTTTAATATTTGGCCACTTCTTTGTGATAGGAATGCTACAGCCACTGTCATTTTTTGAAGAAGATCATGTGTATAGCAAAACATGCAGTCAGAGTTTAAACTTTTATTTTGAAATCGCAATGAACAAGTTGCATATTTAGTAACATATTAATGTATTCTGTGTTGACATAGGTTTATAAATGATTTATGTTACAAATCTGGTGAAATGACACATGTTGCATTCCCAGATGCAAGTTATAAGCAACCCAAACTCACAGCATGGAGTTTAACCAAGCTGCTGAGCCTTGCTACATGCATGTAAACACAAAGCACTTCAGACTTTTTATGCGTTCCGAAAGGCACATTTTTGGAAACCCAAACAAACGTCGCATGCAGAGACTGAGTTTGTGTGAAGCAGCATTTACTGTGAATGGAGCCACTGAGATGCTGGAAGAAACGTGCTTCACTTGGAAACCCGCTGCGCATATATTTATTTAACTGAATATATAAATTCAGCCCACCAAAGTGGCTAGTGGACCTGTTACATGCCACTGCTGATATTGATGGGTTGGTGTTGGTCAAGCCCTGGATGTGTGTAATTTACATTGCAGAGCAAAACTTTCAAGTATTGTGAAGTTATGTTTACCATAGTCCTTATTTTACTCATAAATTGAAAAAACCCATTGTAAAACCCCTTAGGAAAATCTCGAAAGGGAACCAGTGGCAAACTAGTCTTCCAGTTTTTGTCATCATCCCTGCAGTACTCTATAACTTTAATGACTAGAAATCAACTTCTGTCCAGTTAGTGGCAGTTGAGCAAGCTCTCATTACAGTGACCAATGAGCTTCTGAAGATCTGTCAAGCATTTCATTTTTCCTCAGCTGACGCAAAGCCGTATGTTGTGAGCACTGATTATTATCACATCTATTATACATAATAATAGATATGATAATTGTAAGGTTTACTTACATTTAACCAACTAATAAAATGAGAAAGTAGAAGTAGGAGCATTTGTGGTTATATTGAATTTGATTATTTTTGTCATTGTGGCTGTGCATGGTCATATAGCAGTCCCAAAGGCAGAAACACACAATCACAGGGTAAAGTTACACCTGTCCTTATTTCAGTGAGCTTCACATGAATGGGAAATGTAGAAAAAGCTAAGTAGTCTGTCACCCCTCTGCCATTTTTTATCAGTGTATGTGCATGAAAGACCTTTGACAGAAAAGAGCAAGATTAAATCAAAAATAGTTATGGGATACCTTAGTCTCTTAAAGCTGCTAAAAAACCACATATGCTCAATCTTAATTAAGATCATAAAAATATAATCTATTAGGATCATATATCTTTTGCTTTTGTTAGTAATCATTCAACATTTGTTGAGGGGTCCTGTTTTACAGATTGTTCTTTTTATCGTGCATTGTGTGTGTGTAGTCCACAGTTGGCCACCAGGCTTCTTGCTCACAAGATTCAGTCCCCTCAGGAGTGGGAGGCCATGCAGGCACTCACGGTAAGATTGGCATTCAGGGTGTAGCCGAATATGCTAAAACCCTATTGTATTTTTACTTGATTTTTTGCTTATTTGGTGCTAAATTTTGATTTATCAAAGTATTGCAAAGATATAAGCAAATTAAATAGTCTGATATCGCCTAAATTGAGTAATTGACATATAACTGCTGAACGCAGAGTCTAAACGTAATGAAACTTGAAACTTGATACTTGAACACATAGACAACAGGATATTTTGAGGATGCAGGCAAATCTTTGTCCAATTCTGCCCATAGGGGTCCCTACAAATAAAAACTTAAATCAACAACTGTTTATTGAGGAAAATTATATTTTGATGCATATTTTCTTAAGGGCAAATGGTAGCCAAGCCATGAAAAATTAATAGTACAAAAATGGCCACCAGGAGCAATCAACTTTTTAGCAGTTAATAACTTGCATTATGAATGACGGATCATTATGAAATTTAGCATATTCAAGGAATGATGAGGCTTTTTAATTGATTGAGAGTCAACCACAAGGTTGTGCTATTATAGGCTAATTTACATTTTTTCTAATAACTCTAGATCCATGATGACTAAAACAAAAATTAAACTTCAGACACAGAAATAGACAAGTAGACACACAAGTTTATATATATTTTTTCTAAAAATATTTTTTTGGAGTTTTTAGCAAAAATAGATGGTAAAAACCTTATGCAGTTTTACCATCAAGTAAATAATAATAACATATTTGTCTTTACACCTTTAATACATCTTAATAATTATTTTCAAAATGTTTTAAAATATGGTTTTCAAGGTAAAAGCCAAAAGTATTTTGTACACATTAATTAATAATACTGTATAATGTCCTTACATTTTTGGTGAGTTGCACATTATTTATAATCTTGCCATGTCATATAAAGATCAAATTATGTAAAAACCTATTGACCTTGACAGCAGTGTCCTTTGCTGTTTTTTTTTTTTTTTATATATATATATATATAAATTAATAGATGGGCTCTCCCATTAATAGGTGGGAGCATCATATTGTTGGCTCATTTACAAATTAGCCATAATTCGAATGTTACTGGGAGTTTTCTTGTGTTTCATTGATGCAGGGTGCAAATGTTCTGTATGAATTATACATCTGATGCTGAGAGATGATTTACCTACATTATTCCTTCTAATATAAATTATTTAACTGTTTGTCACTGTGTGTTTGTGTCCTAAGGTTCTAGAAACCTGTGTGAAAAACTGTGGGAAAAGGTTCCATAATGAGGTGGGGAAGTTCCGTTTCCTGAACGAGCTCATCAAAGTGGTTTCTCCTAAGGTATGTTTTGTCTGCGAGTTTTGTGCGATAAAATTGCTTACTAAACTTTTTTTGTGTAAAGTTTTATTACTTGTCCACAGAAGTATACGCAAAAGTAGACAAAACTTCCATGTTTACATAGATGGGGCCCTATGAAATCCGTTTTTATTTTTTCCCACATTCCATTCTATTTTTTTCCAAATAAATTTTTTTCCGTATTAATTTTTCTGGATTCTGTTTTTTTCCATTTTAATGGTTAAATTAAATTTTAGAAATGAAAAAGCATGTCCAAATAATTGTGTGAAATGATTAAACTTATAGAATTTAACAAAAATTATTAAAAGTTAAAAAAAAAAAAAAGTAGGGCCCAGTGAAATACATTTTATTTATTTTTCTCAAATTCCATTTTATTTTTTACCAGATTCTCTTTTTTTCTGTTTTAAGTTTTCCGGATTCCATTTTAAAGGTTTCATTAAATTTTAATAAACAAAAACCATGTCTAATTTGAAGTCATATTATTATTATTATTATTTTATTTTTATTTTTTTCAGAAATTCTGTTGTGTATTTTAATTTTTCTGGCAGTCAAATGAAGCCATAAAATATTAATTTAATATTTCTTTAAATCATATGACATTAAACAAACTTTTTAGTGCTGCACAACAGAGATTTACTGTTAAAATTAAAACATAAAAATTATGATTATTCCTTAAATTAAGTTTTAATAATAATTTATTATTATTGTTCGTATTATTATTCCATTGAGACATAGCTTAATTGTACTGTACAACAGTAATAAATTTATGTCTTACAAGTTAAGGCGAACTTTTATTTTGACGGGTTGCCGTGAAGAGCTTTGAGTTTCTGTGTGTTTATGATATGATGATAGTTTTTCTCAAATGAAACTGTAAAATGCTAAAGGTAAAACTCTTAGAGCTGCTCTGGAGATTAAGTTAATGCGTTCATGTCCTCATATAGTGAGGCGGCATAGGCTGAAAACACAGCAATCGTCACACAAAATCTGTGACATTCCACGTTATAGAGTAAATTCCGTTTTTATGACTGGATTCCATGATCCTGTCTGCATTTTCTCCATCGCAGATTAGGGCTGGGCTATATATCGCATGCTATTGTCACGCGCATTTCGTCAGTAAAGCAGGTTCCCTGATTACCGCGAAATCGCCATCACCTGCTTTCAAATGGAGCGGCATTTAATAGACAGAGCCGTAGTTCACTGACAAGCTACGCAATATCGCGTTCATTATCGAAGGCGATTCATCTACGGCTCTGTCTATTAAATGCCGCTCCATTTGAGAGGACATGATAGCGATTTAGTGGTAATCAGGGAACCGGCTTTACTGACGAAATGCACGTGACAATCGCATGCGATATATTGCCCAGCCCTATCGCAGATATCATAGGGCCCTACATAGAGTGCATGAACCTATGTTCATGAGGCACAAAGTTAGTTGAACAAACTCAAAGTTACAGGAGTTGGTTTGTTGACAAAACATATTCAACCCAGTTCAAACAATACCACTACAGCTGATATAAACCTCTGTCATTTCAGCATTTTATCCTAAGTTTGTGATTAGATTGCATGCACGTGCACAGGGTAGTGTGATGTACAGTATGCAGACAGTGAATGTTTGATTATGTGAAACATAATGACAATATGATTCCCTTTTCACAAGAGTCAGCATGATTAACTTTACAGCTGATGGTAACTGTTATGGACAGTAAGAAGAATTAAAACACATTTGCACAGCACAAAAGATAATTATAAAATGCAGAATTTAAACAGAATTACACAGCAGGAGGAAACACAACTGCTGCCACAACAGTTCAAAAGGACTAATGAAGAGAGGAGAATAGCTCATTAAAATATAGAAAAACAGCTGATATATCAATGAGTATGTATATTTATATGGCTGCACAATGATAACATAGGCTTAATAAATTTAACAATTTAAAAATGTAGTTGCAGCTATAAGTTTACATACACCTTGCAGGATCTGGAAAATGTTAATCATTTTAACAAAATAAGAGGGATCATAAAAATTGCATGTTGTTTTTTAGTCCTGCATGTTGCATGTTTTTTTTTTAGTACCTGAATAAGCTATTTCACATAACAGATGTTTAAAACTAAAAAAAAAAAAAAAAAAAAATTAAAAAGCTGACCCACGTTTGTGGTACATAACCCAGAGGTGGTGTTAACTAATCTTAAGCTTACCTGGGGTTTGTGGTACAAACCCCAGGTAGCTTGTCAGAGAGTTGTTTTTTTCTTCCCTAATCTGCACACATCACTACATTCAACAATGATAAATGTATGCATTTATTGCACATCCTTATTTGTTAAAACCTGATTATATTGCATGAGGAACTTGAAGAACTGTAAAAACATGAAAACCAAAGAAAGAGTGCTAGAGGAAGATGAAGAAAGTGGTGCCATTAGGCTAAGAAAAGAGAATGATTTGGTGATATAGATGAAGACACTGTGCAGTTATACAGTCTTTTGCTGCTTTGAATGGAAATACTAGTAATAGATATCTTAAATGTGTCTGAACTATTCCTTTAACTTGTATTGAATGCTGAATATTTCTTAAATGTGATGCTAATTAGCATAACTAATAAGTTATGCTAATTGGTTAGATTGCACAAACAAACACTAGCCCCTAAAGCATTTGTCAATAACTCACCTGTACCCTATTTCTGTTGCAGTATCTTGGTTCTCGAGCACCAGAACCAGTGAAGAAAAAAGTTTTAGAAATGATGTACAGCTGGACTCTGAGTTTACCAGAGGAGACTAAGATTTCTGATGCTTATCAGATGCTTAAGAAACAAGGTAACCTGATGTGTATGGCCCTCACTACTCATAAATAACGTACATATTTAGCTACGTCTCGCAGCTGATATATGTATTTTCAATAGACATATTGACATTTGTATTTTCATGAATGCTGTTAAAAGTTACGGTAAGCAAACATGATGTGCAATGCATATGTTTAAAACAATAAAGTTCTCTTGTTGGACTCGTTGTGTTGATATTGTCATTTTGTGTTGTGGACTCTGTTAATACATAGGCTACATTGTTCATGTAACTGATCTGCATTTCTTTCCAGGTATTATTAAACAGGATCCAGATCTTCCTGATGATAAGCCCTGTCCTCCTCCACCACCCAGGCCCAAAAACGCCATTTTTGAGGATGAGGAGAAATCAAAGGTAGTTGAGAAGCAGTAATGCAGTTTAAATGAATGATTTGTGTCACTTTTTCCTAATATGATTTTACTATGTGTACCGTGATTAAGAAGGATTTAGGAATTCAACCTGACTTATGTGACATGCACAAAACTATTGCTAAGATGTTTGAAAACTCTGAGCCAGTTAAACATTTTAAGATAAGTCCAAGTGCATTTTCTTTTAATGTTTTCTTTTCTCTGTCCTATACTTTCTCTTTTCCTGTTTCAATAGATGTTGTCCCGTCTTCTGAATAGCTCTCATCCTGAGGACCTGCGGGCAGCAAACAAACTTATCAAAGAAATGGTTCAGGAGGTGAGTAGATGTGTGTGTATATATGTCTTAGATATTTCAGTAACTTTGAAGTTCTTAGCTCTTAGTGTCTATTTCCCAGAACAGTGATGTGAAACAAATGATACACAATGCCAACAAATGGTCTATTCACACCAAAAGCAAAATAAGTATTTGTCAGTCTAAACAAAAAACTAATTCATGTGAGCACAATAGATGCTGGAACACAGAATTCACCTTTCAGTTGAACTGTCAGAAGGATAGAAGCAGGAAACGCAAGTTCAACATTCTAATTTTAGCACAAAAAAAACCTTCACATTAGGGCTGAGCGACACAGCAAAAAAATGTATCAATATATAAAATTTCATATTATTCAGTATCGATAATTATTGAACATTTTAATAACCTTTTTAAAAAAAAAGAAAGAAAAAAAAGACCAGTAGGAAAAAAAAGTTTTAATTTAAATTTTGAATTTTTAGTTTTGAATTTAACCAATACATTTTTAATTAAGGTAAATAATAAAATAATAAAACAAAACAAAATAAATAAACTGTAAACAAATCTTTCTTATATTTTATATGAAGAATAAATAAATAAGTGTTAAAGAAACTAATTGGGCTTTCACACCAGACGCGACTTGCACGAATACAAATCACGCTATTCGCACGTAGTTGGACACTTGAACATTTTGAGTTTACTCGCTTCATTTGCACGTGAAATTCACTTCACAACAGACGCGAATTCGCGTCATGAGAGGGGCTCTCCCTCTCCTTTAAATATGTGTCCCTCAGACTCTTCCACTTCTTTCTTCACACTTCCTCTGAATAAACACAACTCGTCAGCGGGAAAGTAGTTGGAAAATACGGCGAATAAGCTCAATTTGCCAGCTTTAGCTAGCTTGTAGTCTCAATATGTATATATGTATGTATATATATATATATATATATATGTATATATGTGTGTGTATATATATATATATATATATATATATATATATATATAATATATATATATATATATAAATATAGCTCAAATTGAGTAAAGACCATTTTTTACAACTTACCAGATTGTTCGACCTCTTCACTCACTTTCTTCCAAGCATGATCTTTTTCTATTTCGGTTTCTATAAAAGTATGAAGATGTATCGTAAAGTGACGATGATTTTGTCCTCCATTGTTGTTTCAGATTTCTGCCTCCGCTCCGCTGCATTGCTGATGTCTTTTTTAAAAAATGTTTTATTTATTTGAGTTAATTATTTAAAAAAAAAATCTGTTTGGATGAATGATTCAATTACTCGCTCATAAATACTCTTGTTTCCTTACTGGATGAATCAGTGTATTTGAAAGAATCTGTTGAATGATTCAACGTCAAATACATTTTTTAACAGTCACTTGTCGCCACCTGGTGGTGAAACAATGTAACCGATAAATGTGTCATTTTCAGTGCCAAGTTTTTCAAAAGCTGATTTGCTCAATTTTGATCGATGACATAGACATTAGTGTTTATATCTGAACTATAAACTTTTATCTCAGTACTTCTGTGATAATTTGAATATTTGTAACACACAGAAATAAAGATACTTTGTGGTTTAAAATACTGCAGCTGTTAATACCTACATGACAACTGCTGAAGTAAGGAACCATGTCCCTTTTTATTCACAATCTCCTTGTCGCGCGCAGGTACAGCACTCATTTTCATTTATTTGTGTGTTTTGATTTCACGTGGCGATTGCGCAACTGAACTGCACAGCAACTTGTTCGCGTGTCACTCATAACGCATCTCTTTGTGACCCAGGGACGGAGCAAGCTTGAGAGTTGTTGATGCAACCGAACTTCATGTCTGTTTACATTTTAACACATTTAAGTGAAGCTATATTGAGTTTTATATCGAAAATTTTTTCTATCGTTATCGATTAAGATGTGCCGTTGATAAATATCGATACCATTTTATCATCCAGGCCTACTTCACATTTAACTAAAGTAGCATTGTAATAGGGACCCGCAAGCAGAATCACTCTGTGTTGGAAAAAACGGAAACGTAGTTGCCGTCCAAGTTGATGTCTATTAAAACACGTGTGCAAAATGTACAAAGAGGGTTAAGAGCACTGACTATGTTCTGACACATTTTACAGTGTAAGTTTTAAGGGGTGGGGTTTGTGATGGAGAGACCTTGAAGGAAGTTGTCTTCCATCACTGTTTTGTGTTCCTACTGTTCTTATGCATTTTATAATATTTACGTGGGGTTTGCTGGTTTATATGTCCTGTTTTAGCTGAGTGGGCATGGCCTTAATGGAAGCACAAAATTGTAGAGGAACACTCCTTATAGTTAATTTATGGAAATGTTTGTGCAAATGTATGTTTTGGGTTAGCTAGGGCTGCGCGATATTGGAAAAAACTGACATTGATGACTTTTCATTTTTGGGTGAACCATCTCTCTTAATGACACAGACAGCAGCAGGAAAATTAGGCTGCTGTCACTTTAAGACCTAATGCACGGATTCAATATAATGATATGCATCCTTTTCTCTTTCTTAATTGTTTGTTCACGTAAGCCCTAAGCGACTGTTACTCGTAGAGACGGTCATTTTGGCATAATTTTGCATGCATGTATCCATTCAAGCACAAATAAATTTGAAAAAGAACTGAATTCTGTGTTTGCGCGCTGTGCGCACAGAAAACAGCATGCCAGTTCCGCACTGAGTTTCTTGCACTCTTTCATGATTTCTTGCACTCATATGGTTTAAAATCACATGAATGTTTAAACTGACTGGACCTAAAACAAATGCAAATAATAAACTTTTACTTTATGATGGTTTTAACTTTGCAGTTAATCCACACCATGATGCCTGGTCTGTACCTTGCGTTACTCTCGATTTCCGTTTAATTTTGTAGAAACCATGGAGACACCAAAGACGCTTTAGTATATGTTTTATTAGACAGGTGACCAACTGTTTGGACAAGAAAACTAACCATTGTTATATATAGCTCAACACAGTAAGTCTTATTGTTTAAATCTTGTTTTCTTGATACACATACGCATGACCGGAAGAAGCAGAAGTGGTCATCTGCGGGATAATAAAAGCTCCACTGCTCTCGAGCCATGTGTTGCGCTTGTCTCTCGTTAGCAATCACTCCAGCGGCTTTTACCCTGCTTCATACTATAGTTATGTTAATAAATCTTTAGTACATTAGCTCATCCATGAATATGATTTCTGCCTGAGTCACAAAACAAAACGTTGCGCTTTTCTAAGCGTGTAAAATGGATAACTATATTGTATGGCGGAATACCATAGCAAGTGCTCGGGAGCACTTTGACTTGGCGCAGTAATATCTTCACTCGTGAAAAGTCCCCCGCTCCCTCTCCTGTAAAAGTCACGTTGGTTCTATTGACGGAAATGAGAGGGAGGAGGAGAGAGAGCGGGGGCCGGTGAGAGGACTTTTCACGAGTGTAGATATTACTGCGCCAAGTCAAAGTGCTTCAGAGCACTTGCTATGGTATTCCGCCATACAATATAGTTATCCATTTTACACGCTTAGAAAAGCGCAACGTTTTGTTTTGTGTCACCGTCCTAGGTCGAGTTACACTACTCGAGTAATTGTATTTAAATAGGGAAAACGTGGAGGTGTTTGGTAGCTTCTCTGCTTGGCCCCTATTGAATGAACTGGGCTAAGCTAAGTGCTAACAAAGTTTCGCCGCAAGACAGAGCGATTTAGTCACTGGTGTCAAAAGTATTTACATTCATTACTCAAGTAGAAGTATAGATACTAGGGTTTAAAAATACTTCTGTAGAAGTTGAAGTATCAACTCAAGCGTTTTACTCAAGTAAAAGTATAAAAGTACTGGTTTCAAAACTACTTAAAGTATAAAAGTAAAAGTAATGTAGGGGAAAAAATGCCATTAAGGACAAAAGCTTAGGCCGCGCCACAGGGGCCTATTGTGTACTCCACCTCCTCAAAAAAACATTTTTCTAAAGGCCATAATGACCATAATGTTATATTAAAATGTTAATGTTGAAAAATTTGGGATGCACTAGGCTACCCGTTTCAGCCGCATATATGTCCATTGAAAATGAACGCATTTTAGTACAATGCAAATACATTAAAGCACCATATATGTGTACTACTGACCATTAACATGGGTTTCATGGAGTGGAAGATATCATGACTAGTTGCCTATAAGTATTCTAATGGTGCAAAAAGTCAAAATTCAGAGGCATTAATAACCTTTATTGGAATGTAAATGTACATCCAAGCTTAACTGCAGAAATTTGTGAGGGCAACGGACAAGAAAAATGCGGGTAGTTTTGGTGTACCCAGGGCAGGCTTAGTAACAATCAGGGCTTGACATTAACACCTGCCAGCTGTTTTCAGCTGTTTCAGTTCACACCGCACCAACAAACGCCAGCAAACTCTCTGTTGGCGTTTGTTGGATAGGTGTTGGCGTTGGTCGGAGTCTGTTTACCCGACTGAACATGTTTAAAGGTGCCATCGAATGTTTTTTTACAAGATGTAATATAAGTCTAAGGTGTCCCCTGAATGTGTCTGTGAAGTTTCAGCTCAAAATACTCAGATTTTTTTTAATTATTTTTTTTAACTACCTATTTTGGGGCATCATTAAATATGAGCCGATTTATGCTACTGCCCCTTTAATTCTCATGCTCTCTGCCCCCAAGCTTGCGCTTGCCTTAAACAGTACATAAACAAAGTTTACACCCTCAAATGGATCTTTACAAAGTGTTCGTCATGCATGCGGCATGTATGCGTCGGATTATGTGAGTATTGTATACTGTTATATTGTTTACATTCTGAATGAATTTGAGGCTGTGCTCCGTGGCTAACAGCTAATGCTACACTGTTGGAGAGATTTATAAAGAATGAAGTTGTGTTTATGAATTATACAGACTGCAAGTGTTTAAAAATTAAAATAACGACAGCTCTTGTCTCCGTGAATACAGTAAGAAACGATGGTAACTTTAACCACATTTAACAGTACATAAGCAACATGCTAACAAAACATTTAGAAATACAGTTTACAAATATCACTAAAAATATGATGTTATCATGAATCATGTCAGTTATTATTGTTCCATCTGCCATTTTTCACTATTGTTCTTGCTTGCTTACCTAGTCTGATGATTTGGTTGTGCTGCTCCAGACGTTAATGCCTGCCCTTGTCTAATGCCTTTCATAATGTTGGGAACATGGGCGGGCATATGCAAATATTGGGGCGTACACCCCGACTGTTACGTGACAGTGGGTGTTATGTTGAGCTTCGCCTGTTCTTCGGAGGTCTTTTAAACAAATGAGATTTATATAAGAAGGAGGAAACAATGGAGTTTGAGACTCACTGTATGTCATTTCCATGTACTGAACTCTTGTTATTTAACTATGCCAAGATACATTCAATTTTTGAATCTAGGGCACCTTTAATCGGCGTTTGTTTGGTCGTCTGAGCATCCAACAAACTCTGACGTAATCTGACCTGTTCACGAACCGTTGCCATGACGACGAGGCAAGTCCCCTTTAAAGACAGCTGTTTGATCGCGCCTGCGCCTCACGCGCACACAACAAAGCACTGGAAACGTGACATCGCAGCTTGTTCGTTATGAAAAATAAAATACAGTTTAAAAAAAAAACATATAAAAGGTACAATAGTCTGTAGTGCAATCCGTGCCATTCAGCAAGAGCACTGCTCCACTTCACTGAAAGAGAGAGGTATACCATGAGAGCAATGCAGGTTTACCTTAAGTTTCGTTTTAAATTAATTCGTTTTGGCTTGTTTAGTTACATGGTTGTATATGACTATGTGTCACATAAATAAAAGGGTCGCGCTTAAAAAAAAAAAAAAAAAAAAAAAAGTTTAAAAACCGGTATACGATTTAAACGTCTCTCTATCGAACTAACGTTACCTAGCTTAATTTGCAGAGGACGAAGAGAAAGCACCCGTTTGATAGCCTAAATGAGCCAGTAGTGTAGAAATAATAACTTATAAGAAATCATCTTTTTTGAGTAATGCCCCCAACACTGACTATTACTGCGTTCACGTCACCTCGTATTTACCGGAATCTTGACATGACAACACGTGACGTTATATTCGGAGCTGTTCACGTCCTTTTGGTCCTTGGACTAGGAATTATGCGTTTCCATGACACCACTATCAACACCTAAATGAATCTACAGCGGTCAGGTGGAACATGTGGGAGCTCTCAGAAAACTCCCAGCTTACAAGCTGTAATTACGATCTCTACGAGGACGTGAACGCTTTTTACAAGCTCGAATCTCGTAACTACAGGAATTACAAGGCCGCGTGAACGCACATTTTAGTCCTCCTTGCTGGAGTGTGACGTGATTTGATGTGCAGGTGTGATGGATTACGTACAAACCAATAGGGTGTCAGAATGGTACGTTATATGTTTTATCTTCTCATCCAACCACAATCAAATTCACTCTATCCGGATGGCGCGATTTATCTGGATATTTTTTTTTTTTTTTTTTTTTTTTTTTAAAGCCGGAATGAAAACAAGCCGAAATGAAGAGTAACGAGGCTATTTTTAAAATGTAAGGAGTAGAAAGTACAGATAATTGCGTGAAAATGTAAGGAGTAGAAGTAAAAAGTAAGCTGAAAAATAATTACTCCAGTAAAGAATAGATACCCGAAATTTCTACTTAAGTAAGGTAACGAAGTATTTGTACTTCGTTACTTGACACCTCTGGATTTAGTGCATGCACTGAGACGAGAGAGGTATGTATCAACTCGTCTTAGTTAAGGGAATAACATGAAAAAACGGTGGAGTATCCCTTTAACCATATTTATTTGTACATGCTTGTAATAAACATCTTTTTGGACGTCAACATCGCTCCCATGTTTACATCTAGGTATGATTCTTCTTGTGACTGCTTTGGGTACCTATCACAAATGTCTCTTATGTTTTTCTAGTATGGTGGAATTTTAATCATCTAAGGTCAGCAATAAAAGTATTGGTACGTAAAGTTAGAAAGCCCATAAAGCAATTAACTCAAAATAATACATTATCATTGTTAATAAATTATGATAATAAATATCATATATTTGAGCATGTCATATTTAGTCTTGAAAAAAATTAAATAAAATCACTTCCTTGATAGATCGTAATAGATTAAAGCTCAAAGTATACTTAAGTTTTTGATGCGCACACATAAACACAGGCGCTTGACCAGTGCGCACTAGAAAGTTTCATACTTTTTCATTGTTTGCTCTGTTTCTCTTGGGAAGTTATCACAGATAAAAATGTCTTTTTATTTATGTTTAAACTAGAGTTGTAGGTATCTTTTAGTCTACTCAGCCAAATGCTCATCAATGCAGGTTTCTATTGTTGTAGTTTGTTTCCTGTAGTTTTTTGTTGTTGTTCTTTGGTCTTATTGGGGTTTTTTTTTTTGTTTTTTTTTTTTACTATGAAACAATAGGCCTGGGCAGTGTTGCTACCTTGTGGATTAACTAATAAGTGAAAAAAACAAACAAAAAAAAACTCAAGGCACATGTTAGCTGAGCGTATTTAGTCAAATATGGTATACGTAATATGGTATTAGGCTGATGATGAAATCTGCATCATACACACTTTGTGCATACCCTAGCATACACATAAAAAGGGAAGTATACTTTTGATAATTGTATTTTTTTCAAATGTTGAAAGAGTGAGTCTGTAATCACTGCTTTTTTATTGCACAGTACCTTTTTTGAGCTTTTGTGTAAGCTCTGAGGATCTGCTCTGTGTAATGCATACAGTGTGCTTTCAGGATCAGAAGCGTATGGAGAAGGTGTCGAAAAGGGTGAATGCTATTCAGGAAGTAAAGGAGAGTGTTGGGCTTCTCACACAGCTACTGGGAGATTACAGCAAAGAGAGCAGCTCACATAGTAACGAGGAGCTCATTAAGGTCTGTAACACACCAGCACAACCACACACATACCAGCAAAACAGCCTGTCACACTCCTGAAATGACAGTGGTGAATTTAGAGCTATTGTGTCACACAATGCAATCAGCAGGAAAGACATTTTTTATTGAATATTTACTATATGTTAAATAGTGCTGTATGGTCTTTGTTGTGTCTTTGTAGGATCTGTACCAGCGCTGTGAGAAAATGAGACCCACTCTGTTCAGACTGGCAAGTGATACTGAGGATAATGATGAAGCTCTTGGTAAGGCATAGAGGTTGAAGGGCAAAACCTATAATATCACAAATGGAGCCCTTGAGTTGATGAACAGAGTCAATTTCTGACACTGTCTTTGTTTATGTGTTTGTCTGCAGCTGAGATCTTACAGGCGAATGACAGCTTAACACAGGTGATCAATCTGTACAGGCAGCTAGTGAAGGGGGAAGAGGTGAATGGAGACACCTGCAATACAGCCGGACTCCCAGGTACAGCACAGACGTCAGCCATGAGCTTAGTGATGTCTAGAGATGTTGAGCCTCATAGAAATTGTCATTCCTATTTGCCTAATAGGTAGGAAATCTTCAACACCCATAATGCACTGGCATGTTGCCGTCCAAGGCCACTCCCACCAGTCTGCTATAGATAGGCTTGACCAGATTCAAATATTGCCTCGCTTTAGTATGAAATACTTCTAAGTAAACTTTTAGTTATTAGGTTATTGTGGTGTGGTTCACGGGCACAAGTATTCAAAGAGTAAACGTTTAGCAGGAGTGAGTTACTTTCGGTTTCCATTGATGGTTCCAGTGTGTTGTAGACAGTGGCTAAAGGCTGCAAAGAATCATAAATACAAAGAGAAAGCCGCCATGGAAAATCTGAAAAAACTATCTGTAGTCAACATTTCAAAACCCCCAAAGCAAAACACTGTTGCGTACAGGTAAGAAAGCTGTTGCCATAAGCGTTCCATTTTTACTGTAATGCTGTTTAGAGAGTACACAAAGTATGATACAACTTTCAACATACCCTTACAATAACTGCACTGTTAGTAACCCACTGTTGATCCTACTGATGCTACTGGTGGGGATGAAAAAATGCTGAAGTATAATCTGTATTCACAAAAGCCCTAGAACTGTCAAAAGTCCACCAGATGATGCGTTTTAATTTACACATACTACCGACATTGTAACAATTTAAAGCAGGTTCACAATCAGCAAAGTTACACTTTAAGGGGTTAGTTCACCCTAAAATGAAAATTCTGTCATTACTCATCCTCATGTCGTTCCAGACCTGTAGGACTTTCATTCATCTTCAGAACACAAATGAAGATCTTTTTGATGACAGAATGCTGTCAGATTTCCTTCCATTGACTGCCTTTGTAACTACCACTTTGACACTTCAAAAACTTAATAAATTGATCAGAAAACTAATCCATATGAATTGAGCAGTTTAGTCCAAATTTTCTGAAGAGAATTGATCGCTTCATATGATGAACAGATTTAATTTTAGGCTTTTACTGGCATGTAAACACTGATCAGCGAACATAAGCAGAAGCTCAGCCTAACATGAATAACGCACAAGAACATACCTTTTCCTGAAGCTCAAACGTGCTGCATAACACATGAGAATGAACCACATTAATTACGCCGTACGTGTGAGCTTCCAAAAGAGGTATGTTCTTTTGCGTTATTCAAGTTAGGTTGAGCTTATGCTCAACCTAGAACATACATCTTCCCTGAAGCTCAAACGTGCTGCGTAACACATAAGAATGAATCTCATTTGTTACACCGCACATTTGAGCTTCCGGAAGAGGTATGTTTTTTTGCGTTATTACCATTTTAATATACCTCTTTTGGAAGCTCAAACGTACGGTGTAATTAATGTGGTTCATTCTCATGTGTTATGCAGCACGTTTGAGCTTCAGGAAAAGGTATGTTCTTGTGCGTTATTCATGTTAGGCTGAGCTTCTGCTTATGTTTGCCGATCAATGTTTACATGCCAGTAAAAGCCTAAATGAAATCTATTCATCATAACAAGTGATCAGTTCTCTTCAGAAAATTTGGACTAAACTGCTTGATTCGTATGGATTAGTTTTCTGATCTTTTTATGAAGTTTTTGAAGCGTCAAAGTGGTAGTTACAAAGGCAGTGCATGGAAGGAAATCTGACAGCATTCTGTCATCAGAAAGATCTTCATTTGTCTTCTGAAGACAAGAGGAAGTCTTACAGGTTTGGAATGACATGAGGGTGAGTAATTAATGACAGAATTTTCATTTTGGGGTGAACTAACCCTTTAATGGAGTGTCTCAGTTTGCTGTGAACCTTGTTCTATGGTTTTTATAAATTATTGTGAATAGAGTACCCACTAATGGTTATTTCCTACACTATTTCTAAAGTGTGATTGGATACTCTTGGTGTTCATAGGCAGCAGTACCACATTGTTGGACCTGACAGGACTGGACACTTCCCTTTCGGCTCAGTCTTTCTCTGAATTTCCCTCTCAGACACCATCTTCACATGAGCTGGGCATCAGCCTTCTGGATGATGAGCTCATGTCCCTGGGTAAGAAATTTGTGAGGACACTTTGCCATGTACTGTATTCTGTATTCTTGTGAATTGAGGCATATGAAGGATTGCATGAAAAGTGGGTGGACTTAACCCTAAAATGTATGACCCAAAAAAACCTAAATGAATGCATAAAAAGGTCAAAATTACCTGTCCTGGATTTCAGTAGTTTTCTTTTAAGAAAAGCCTTTTTTTGTTTGTATTGTCAGTGTAATGAAATCCTTTTAGAAATGTATAGAAGAGTACACACTCTGGCTACACTGTTTCTCAGAAAAATAATCACAGGTACAGCTGCCGCAATTACCTAATCATGAAAAGTATTGATTACAGCATTACACCGCGTTCCAAATTATTATGCAAGTGACATATCAGTAAGATTTCAGTAGAATAAACATTCAGATTTTAGTTTTTCTAAGAAAATGAATGTTTGTGTATTTATCCATGTCTTTTTAGATAACTCGTATCAATCTCAGACAAAATAATTTGCCAGGTCTACTTAAGTCTATGGAAACCCTACTTAGAGGTTGTTCCACATTATTAAGCAAGTCACAGTTCTCATGATATGGAGAGGAAGGAAAGATCTTTCTAAAGATGAAAAGCATGAAATGGTTCAATGTTGTGCAAAAGGCATGAAAACAACTAATATTTTGTGAAACTGAATGGAGATTATCAAATTATCATAAGATTTCTAACCAAACCTCACAAAGAGAAACATTTACAGTGGGTGTAGAAATAAATTTTCAAACAGTTTTATTGCTGTGGTGTTTTTTGCAACATGGGATAGTGCATAGTGCATTGTATTTCAGAAGGCACTATCCTCTTTTTTTATATCATAGCTGAAAATGGCCAGTTATGAACTTCACATATCTTGCAAAAGTCATTTTAATACCCTCAGAGACCCTAAAGGGACCTTCCATCTCACTTCCCAGTATTCCAGCCCAAATCATCAGCCACCAGCTCCTTGCTGACGTCGCAGTCTTGTTGGAACGTGGTGGCCATTCACCAACCATCCAGAAATCCATCCGTTTAGACCATCTGTTGTAGTACAGCATTAGTCAGTGAATAAAACTATTTAAAAAATGAGTCTTCATGTATTTCTACACCCACTGTTAATGTTTCTCTTTGTGAGGTTTGGTTAGTGGTGTCTAAAATGCATCTTTACGCACAACTGCCAGCCTGCATGGAGAGCTTCTTGAGACTCCAGAGACACCAGGAGCTTCAAATACCTGTTTGCTGCTCAACACTGGCTTTTTTTATAGCTGCCCTTTTAATACAATAAATTTTTTTGACAGGACCTTTCATTAATAAGCCTTTATCTGACAGAGTTCTGCTGTGCTCTAATCACTCACAAATCTTATGATAATTTGATAATCTCCATTCAGTTTTCACAAAATATTAGTTGTTTTCATGCCTTTTGCACAACATTGCACCATTTCATGCTTTTCATCTCTTTAGAAAGATCTTTCTTCCTCCCCATATTGCATGAGAACTGTGACTTGCTTAATAATGTGGAACAACCTCTAAGTAAGGTTTCCATAGACCTGGCAAATTAGTTGTCTGAGATTGATACCAGTTATCTAAAAAGACATGGATAAATAAACAAACAAACATTTTCTTAGAAAAACTAAATTCTATACTAATTATTCTATACTAATCTAGAATACTAATTCTGTTTATTCTACTGAAATCTTACTGATATGTCACTTGCATAATAATTTGTAACGCTGTGTATATTTATATTTACCCCCATTGCATCTAAGGTTACTAATTACAATGTGTTTTTAGCACAGCTATGTCTGCTGAGTGCATGAATGCAGTGGCCAATTAGGGGTGTGTAGAGGAATCACTGCAGAGAGGAAATCCACTTAAAGTGATCTTTGTTCAGCACAAGCTCACTTCTCTCATTATGACAAAGTATAGACACAATGTAAATAAGAGATTCATTATGCAGTTTTGTCAGAGTGCGAAACTCAGTGACCTGTGCTGAAATATAGTGATAATAAAGAGAGCACTCTGCTTGTTTTCTTTATATATTCGCAATTTGAATAAAACAAAATGCAGCTAGCCAGAATAAATAGGACGAAACAACACAGATCCTGTGTGAACGGGCAAGGGAGCAGCACAGTTATGACACATCATAATTTTACATTATTTCTCTCAATACAGTAAGTGCAGTAACAAGAGCATGTGTGACTTAACATGCTCATGTTTTTAACTCTGTTTCAGGCTTGACTGAAGTCAATTCTAACCTGGCACATTCCCAATCTGGAGATGCTATGACGTGGAATACTTTTCAGGTGTGCACGAGTTGACTAATTTATCTAGATTTGTTTTCTAATTGTTGTTGTGGGCCGGTACACAAGCAGTATAGAGTGCTATTCTAATAACAGTACCAGGAATTATTTATTGTACCTGCAGGTCTTAAACATGGAATTATTTGGGTGAGTTTTCAGCATCATTACTCCAGATTCAGTGTCACATGATCCTTTCAGAAATCATTCTAATATGCTGATTTGGTGCATAGGTAACAATTGTTATTATCAATATTGAAAACATTTGTGCTCCTTAACATTTTTTTGGAAATGGTGGATTAGTTGATGAATAGAAAGTTTAATTAACAATATTTATTTGCATTTATTAAATTAATTTATTAAATTTATTAAAGCATTTATTAAATAGAAATACCATTATAACATTATAAATGTCTTCACTGTCACTTTTGATCAATTTAATGCATCCTTGAGGAATAAAAGTATTAATTTATTTTATTTTTTATTTTATTAGTTTATTTAACAGGGACAATGCAGTATAACATTGCTACAATTTCAAGCAGCCGATGCTCCACATACAGGCTTCTAGCCGAAGGCTAATTTGCAGCCCCAGTCCCTGGTTAGGCTTTTTTAACAACAGTTAAACAATAAAAATGTAACATTAATAAAAAATAAAACAAAAGCTGAGACTGTGCATGACCATCAGTGTTCACAAACCTGCTGTTGTTTGAACCACTTTTTTAAATTTCTTTGAAAAATGTTAAACTCTGTTTGCATTTTCAGTTCAGCTGGCAGGCTGTTCCAAAGCAGTGTACCTTGAACTGAAAATGTGGATTGTGCAAATATAGTTTTTCTCTTTGCTATTGTGCAATTTTGATTAGTTGCACCTCTTGTAGTACTCTGTTTTGATATTAATTGGCATATAATTTCTGGAGCAGATTTCTCTCTTTTTCTTTTAATCTTACCACAAATGTTTGAATGGTATCATTGTTTCGACAAAAATGTTAAGCAGCAAAAACTGTTTTCGACATTGATAATAATAAATGTTTTTTGAGCAGCAAATCATCATATTAGAATGATTTCTGAAGGATCATGTGGCACTAAAGACTGGAGTAATGATGCTAAAAATTCAGCTTTGTCATCACAGGAATGAATTACATTTTCAAATGTATTAAAATAGAAAACAATTATTTTTAAATTGTAATACATTTTTCACAGTATTCTTTCAAAAACATAAATTGTATTGTTTCCAAACTTTTGACAGGTACTGTGCCAGTTTATAATGTTTACTCAGCCTCACACAGCTGTGGTGCATCATGTCAAAAAAAAAAAAGGGCACCATTTCAGAACCATCTTATTATTATATCACAACAAGCTTACATTATATACTGTGTCTTTTAGTAAAAAATATATATAGGCAGTGCGTGTATACAAAAAAGAATAACAGAATCATTTAATCTAATGCAGAAGAAACAAAAAATCACTAGTAGACCCCAGTTAATGTACAATACAAAACATAAATAAACACTGACCATAATCTGTAATAGCATTCGTGTTTATATTGTTTCACATGTTGTTGTTGATAAAACATCCATGTATAGACATTTTTGGGTGAAAGTTGCCTTCTTAAGGCTAATTCACACTGCTCTGATAGACACAAACCAATGCTGACAGTCAATGGATTGCAGTACGTTACCTCATTCCAAGACCCGACAAATGCTGATTCAACATGTTCAACTGGTGAAAACGAGCTCTGACCGATGCCAACAGTGGTAACACTGATCCGACAACCCAATGAACGTGTCTGTTGCCGCTGGCCCGTGTATGCTAGGGGTGGGAATGTTTAGGCATCTTGCAGTCTGATTTCAAGCGACGTTTCAAATGTATTTGTTCATATTTTAATTTAATTATAATTAAGATGCATCAGAGAATTTTTTTTTTTTCCTTCCTTCTTCTAGTATCTGTCAGTGCGGTGTGAATTGGCCTTTTTTGGTCTGTTAACAATAAGGCCGGCTTCAGAGAAAATGCACTTTGCTGGCACTGACGTTGCAGGAACATACAGAAGGCGGTTTGATAAGTGGCACAGCCTCTTTCTACAGGTCTTCCTTAAGACTGACTTGTCAACAACCCACAACTATTCAATTATGAAAATGTATCAATTTTCACATTCCTAGTCTGTTGATGACTTGGGTTAATGTCATTTGGATCCCTGCTTACCATAACACTTCAAGGTTTTGTTAGTCATCAGAGTCTGTGGACGCACCCGTTACGCCAGTCCCTGCAGTGCTGTTGCCAGTGGCAAGTGCTACCAAGACGCTTGTTACTCTCCCTGTGACATCCACTAAATCCCTAGACGAGTTAGACCTGTTGGGTAAGACCCTGCTGCAGCAGTCTCTACCCCCAGAAAATCTTCAGTTCAAATGGTAAATGTTTACGTGTTTCCATTGTTATGTTTATTTAACAAAACTTATTAAAAATGGTTGTTCTTAAGGCCTTTAAAGGGATAGTTCACCAAAAAAAATTAAATTCCATCATTAATTACTCACCCTCATGTCGTTCCAAATCTGTAAGACTGTCTTTCATCTTCGGAACACAAATGAAGATCTTTTTGATGAAATCTGAGAGCTTTCTGTCCTTTCATAGACTGCCATATGCAATGCTTCATAAAGTTTATAAAGAGATCGTAAAACTAATACATATGAATTGAGCGCTTTAGTCCAAATTTTCTGGAGAGACATGATCGCTTTATATGAGAATATTGAATTTAGGCTTTTAACTTTTTTTTTGTAAACAGAAGCTCAAGCATGCTTGTTTGACATGCGAGAACCAATGAAGTTCTTTCTCGTGTATTACAAAGCACATTTAGACTTCCAGAAGAGGTTTGTTCTTGCACATCAAGCAGGTTTCGTTTGAACCTTTTTTTTATGTTTGCTGCTCTGTGAATAAAAGCCTAAATTAAATCTTTTCATCATATAAAGCGGTTGAGACTCTTCAGAAGATTTGGACTAAACCACTCAATTCATATGGATTAGATTTACAATCTCTTTACAATCTCTTTGGAAATGTCAGAAAGATCTTCATTTGTGTTCCGAAGATGAATGAAAGTCTTTGAATGACATGAGGTTGAGTAATTAATGAGAACGTTTTTGGGTGAACTATCCTTTTAAAATAAATAATTGGAAAATGTTTGCTTGTTAATAAATGCAAAGATTATGGAGAACTGTCAGATTAATATTCATGGTTTAAAAATACATCAGGCTATATCAGTGCAACAAATACACATTGCAACTTTTTCAACAGGGACAAACTTCAGTCTCAGTCCAAACCCACACTACGAGACCTTCAGATCAAATCTGGAAACAACTCCGCTACAACCGCCAGTCCTGTGTTGGCGTATTCCGCTGAGCCAGGAGCTCTTCTGAACTCGCAGCTCACAGCAGGCATCACTCCAGCCTCTACCCCTCAGGATGACATATCATTGGTGAATCTGACTGTGCCCCTGGAGTCTATCAAACCTAGTAAGACTTAGGGCAGACTTTTTTTAAAAGCAATAGTTCACCCAAAAATTAGAATTGTCTCTTCTTTTTTATCGTGTCTTTTCAAACCTTGTACATAAAATCATTTTAAAGAATTTGGCTGGTTGTTCTTTTCCATGCTGTTACAACCGGTTTCCTAAAGGTCTTTAAAAAGTATTAAAAGTACTTCAATTTTTTTTTTAGAATTTAAGACTGTAGAAAATCTTGAGTATCTTAAATCTTATAAAAAATTATAGTTTGCAAATGTCTTAGATTTGGGAAAGGAAAGACAGGAGACAATTCACATAAATTCATATCACCGAGTTAAGGGGGCTCTTAGCAGAATATGTAGTGTAGGGACAAATGTTCAAAATGTATTGTAATATATTTTAATGTTTTTTTTTCTGTAGTTAAAGCCTGCTTAAGCCTCCATAAGTTTAACATTTGAAGAGTGATTTATTTTGAATCAGTTCTGTAAAGCAAACATTTAAAATAATTTGTAACTGAGTCACATGATCTGTTTGTTGAGAACCAAAAAAAAGTCATCCAATCAAAAAGCTTTACGTCTGCCCTAGCTCTTTGTGGTGTGTTCATGACAGAAGTAGAGGTGAGCGAACTGTTCTGTCGTTTGCTCAGTCAGCAGCTTTAATTAGAGAATTATCCACAAAAAAAAAACAAAAAACAGCTTAAATGTCAGTCTGTTCCTTACAAAGCTGTTGTATTGCTTCAGCACAAAAGTCATAATGGGGTGCTTTTGTATTCTTTTTAACATTTGAAAGCCTCAGTGCCCATGAGGACTAATTGTATGGAAAAGAGTGACTAGTACAATTTTTAAAGATGTCTTCTTGTGTGTTCCATAGAAGAAATAAAATTAAATGGTTTGGAATTACACAAGCTTGAATAAATGTTTAGCTGTCTGTACTGTATTAATTGTGGTGACGTTGTGGATGCTGTTTTTCTTTTTGTTGTCTGTTTTAAAGTGAGTATGTGTTGACACATTTGTTTTATTGCTGTGTTTTACTGCTTTTCAGAATATTAAATCAATTTAATATGTATTTGAGGTTTCTTTTTCTCTGTCTGACCTCACAGGTAGCTTGTTACCTGTAACAATCTTTGATAAACACAGTCTGCGAGTTTTGTTCCATTTTGCAAGAGACTCTCCACCAGCCCGACCAGATGTTTTAGTGGTGATAATTTCCATGTTGTCATCTGCCCCTGTGCCCATCTCAAATGTACGATTCCAGGCTGCTGTTCCTAAGGTAACTATATCTGTCCATGCATCTTCAGGTAATCTTTGTTGAATTTTGTATTAAAGTTGTATTCTATGTATGTGCAGACTATGAGAGTGAAGCTGCAGCCACCGTCGGGATCAGATTTACCGGCCTTCAACCCTATATTGCCCCCTGCCGCCATTACACAGGTCCTGCTTTTAGCCAATCCTCACAAGGTAAATAAACAGACAGAATCATAGAATATTATGCAATAGCTGGGCTGCAACAATGCATATATATTGGATGCAGAAATAGAGCTTTTGATATGGTACAAAATGACACTGACACAGTGTCTACACTGGACAAGAGCGGTACGCGTCAAAAGATAATAGAACCCATTATAATCAGTGATATTGTCTACACTGGATGCGGCTTGACGCGAGTCACGCAACACAAATTCCCGACAGTAAACAGATTCCCCGTTCTATTTCTGATGTAGTCCAAGTGCTTTGCAACAGTCAGTTTGTAGCGTTCATCGTAGACAGCTTTTAGCTGTTATGGCGCAGCGTGAAAAAAGTCGCGGCTGGTGTAGACACGATGTGAAAACATTTTGGAGCATTAGATGTATGTTGCATCATCTGTTGTTAAATTCTTGGGTCAAAAACTAACATGACCAAATACCTGAATCTACTGGAAATAGAGAATGGGAACGCCATGCATTCTGGGGTCTCATTTATAAAACTTTGCGTAGATTTCATCCTAAAAGTGTACGCACGCGCAAAAGCTAGATTCTGCGTATGCACAAAAAAAAAATCTGATTTATAAAACCATGCGTACTCCAGGTCCTTTTATAAATCCCAGTCAGCGGAAGATTGTGTGTAAGTGCATCTCCACCCTGTCTCCTCCCCAAAATCACCATATATGGTGCTTATGATGCCTAGTTTTACTATGCATAACCTCATCTACATATCATTTCCATACATATTCCCATCCACGTGACACCATGGTTAACATTTGTGCCATACACATTACATTGCTAAAAATCCAATATTCTTATATTTTAGAATAAATATATCAAAATATACATAAAAACAAAATTGTATTAAATACTTAAGATAAAGGTTTTAGAATAGTGTTGATTCATTAATTTCCACTGGCCAAATAGTATTTTAATTGTTTTAAACAATTCGAATCAAATTTATGCACTTTTGCTGATAAGGTATTTGCTGATATCTTTTAGGAAGTTTATAGGCTATATTTTTAGTGGAAACAGATAGGCCTACTTATTTATTGCAGTGTAAATAAAATTGTCTTTCTCGGCGCTTCAGTGAAGTATTTGAAAAAATAAACGTGCAAATCTTACAGTTTTCCTCAAATTGTATCCTTCATATACAGTGGTAATTGTTTGCAGATCCTTCACACGACATCAACACTCTGTGCAGCTGCAGTAATACAGTAAGATATTATCATTGGACCTATTCAAACAGGACAATGGACCGTTCGACCACCGAATCCAGAAGTGTCTTCCATAATATCGAAGTTAAGTGTGCATCACTGATCATCGTTCTCGCTAAAATATTTTGTTATAACATCTGCAGTTTAGTTTAAAGAGGAATTATTGTGCTCCTAGCGCTCCTCGCTGTCATTAAAACAGCGTGTCACAGGAAAAGTGATCGAAAATAGCACATCTATCTGAATTCATATCACTTTTGATGAACTTCTCCGTAATGACTGCGTAATGTAATTTCAGTGCTTATCACCATTAGTGAAAGTGTAATATTAATGTAAATGTGTATATCAAAATGAAAACGTGTTTTCATGCGAGTTTAAATCATTCTTTTATTTATTTAAACTGTCATTGTGAACATGCACTGTATTTATGATTATGACTCATAATGAAGATTTAAAGTGGTTTTCCTTCATCTGCAGTCAGTCCCTCAGCTCACCATCTATGTCACCAATTCCCTTTGTCTCCAGAATGTGCTTACGCACGACTCAAAGTTTGCTTAAACGTGCGCACATTCTCCCGTCAAGTTTGTTTTTTATAGATCACAACCTTTGTATGGGAACTGGCGTACGCACGTTTCCAGCCCCGTTTTGTGCGTATGCACGCTTTATAAATGAGACCCCAGGTACTTTAGGACACAGACACTACAGTAGAGACTGAGTAGTAGTGGAGGTAGACGTTAAAATTTCTATTATACAGTTAAAAACACACTAGAACGGTGGACTCTTGCTGTGTTATGAATGGCCATAGCCACTCTCACAACTGCCGTGGACAATTTATCTCAAATTTTTGGTAACAACACAATTGAAATTGAAGTATAACTCAATGAAAATAAACCACTAAAACAATGTTTGCCTTTATAATTTGTATTTATAATTTTTTAAAGATACTGTATATAACCACTGTGCCAATGATGGGCCCCGTCGCAGATTCACCCATTTGCTATGTAGCCTTTGCATTTTTTTAGCCTTTACTGAACTCAGTTGACTATAAAGATGAAAATAAAGCAAGTGAAGTCCAAGTGAAGCCCAAAAATGCAAGCAGAAGATCATAGAAAATAGTGCTAAATTACCACAAAAAGGGGGAAAAAATTCTTTTTTTTTTCATCATCCCTCTGTAGCCAAGACAACAGCCTTGAAGCGTTGTGTTACTGTTAGTGGACTTGTGCCGTTAACTGAGACAAATAAATATGTTTGGTCTTTGTTGAGACATTATTATTGTTGATATTATTATCATTATTATTATTATTATTATTATTATTATTATTATTATATTTTGCACAAACCTATTTACCCCATCGCCAGCCCTGCTAATGGTCAGCTACTGGAATGTCTGAAGTTCTTCTCCATGTAGCTAAGCCAATAATTCTAGAGTTATTTCTTTATTCTTTTAGCCTACTGTAAATACATGAATTTAGTTTAGGCCTATATCATTTGATGCACCGAAATCGATCGAAATTACTGAAAATTTGTGGCCGAAACAGCTATTTTTTTTTCGATCGAAATGGAGGGCTGAAATCATTGACCGAAACAAGGTTTGGAAATGAGGTTTGGAGCTTCTTCTCATGTTTTGACTGTGTTCTAATTTGTGCACATCGTGGATAAACCACAAATATGTAGATTTTCTTTTCTTTTCTTATTGATAGCTTTTATTTTCAAGATCAATCTCTTCCTCTTTAGACTTTACTACTATTACAGCAGCAACTAAACATGAATGAACAGCAGAAAGAATGTTGAAAGATACAAAATAATTTCCCGAAATGTATCGCGTATCAAACTATTGCGTCTTAAACTATTGCGCAATCGATCAATCAGTGTTTCAACTGTGGAAAGACGATAAAACAGCCTGAGAACAATGTCACCTAATGCCACATTCTGGGGGTAGCCCCATCTAATGCTTTGCGGGGGGGCCTCACAGATGTGCAGTACGCCACTGTACACCATAAATAATATATGGTAACATATGGACATGTTACTTGTAATAGCTTGTTGAGATCATTCAAATAATTTCAAGAATGTATTAAAGATGGCCATACTGTTATGTTAACTGTTATTTCTTTAACAGTACGAAATTACGGTGATATAATGATATATGTCGATTAAAGGTGCCCAAGAATGCTTTTTCACAAGATGTAATATAAGTCTATATAAGGTGTCTCCTGAATGTGTCTGTGAAGTTTCAGCTCAAAATACCCCATAGATTTTTTTTAAATAATTTTTTTAACTGCCTATTTTGGGGCATCATTAACTATACACTGATTTTAGCAGCGCCGCCCCTTTAAATGGCGTGCTCCCTGCCTCACGAGCTCTCGACTATATTACAGTGCATTTACAAAGTTCACACAGCTAATACAACCCTCAAATGGATCTTTACAAGATGTTCGTCATGCATGCTGTGTGCATGCTTCGAATTATGTGAGTAAAGTATTGATGTTTACGTTTGATTCTGTATGAGTTTGAGGCTATGCTCTGTGTTTATGCATTATGTTTAATGCACATGTTTAAAAATGAAAATAGCGACGGCTCTCTTGTCTCCGTGAATACAGTAAGAAATGATGGTAACTTTAACCACATTTAACAGTACATTAGCAACATGCTAATGAAACATTTAGAAAGACAATTTACAAATATCACTAAAAATATCATGATATCATGGATCATGTCAGTTTATTGTCAATTATTGCTCCATCTGCCATTTTTCGCTGCTGTTCTTGCTGGCTTACCTTACCAGATGTGAATACTGCCTTTCCTTGTCTAATGCTATATTGTATTTATTATTCTATCCACTCTGAGTAAGACTGAATGAATTTACTGACATCGCAAAGCAACAGAGACCTTGAAGGACCTGGAGTACAATAGTTATTAGAAGAGAAATTAATTTGCTCTTGTGTGTGGTCCAATAGACGTCAAACCTCAAAACTGAGTTTAGTAAAATGTATCTTAAGCCTGAGATTTGGCAGTAAAAAGAAGACTCGTAACTGTGCCACCATTTGTAACATGAATAATAATTTCAAGACAGATTCTTTGTTCTCTTTGCTGTACCAAAATGTGATTCCAATATTGAGGTATGTACTGAAACATCAATTTTGTGTACTGTTGCAGCCCTATGCACTACCCATCAAAAGTAAAGAATAATTAAGATATTAAATGTTTTTGAAAGAAAGCTGCATTTATTTGATCAAAAATACAGTAGAAACAGTAATGTGAAATATTATTATAATTTAAAATAATTTTCTATTTTAATATATTTTAAATCATTATTTATTCCTGTGACGTCAAAGCTGAATTGTCAGCAACTGTTACTCCTCTCTTCAGTCTTGCATTATCATAATATGCTGATTTAGTGCTCAAGAAGCATTTCTTCTTATTTTCAATGTTAAAAATTGCTGCTTAACATTTTTGTGGAAACTGTGATACACTACCATTCAAAAGCCTGGGGTAAGATTTAAAAGAAATGTACACTTTTATTTAGCAAAGACACATTAAATTGATCAAAAGTGAACATAAAGACGTATGATGTTACAAAAGATTTCTATTTCAAAAAAGTGCTGTTCTTTGGAATTAACATTGAGGATAATAAAAACCATTATTAATAACTGAGCTGCAAATCAGCTCATTAGAATGATGAATGTTCAAAGTGGAGACTGGAATTATTGCTGCTGAAAATTCAGCTTTACAATCACAGGAATAAATTATATCTTTAAATATATTAAAATGAAAATTCTTTCAAATCTTAATATTTCACAATATTACTGTTTTACTGTATTTTTAATCAATTAAATTAAAAACAGCCTTTGTGAGAATAAGACTTTGTTCAAATCATTTTTTTTTTTCTTCCAAACTTTGGACTAGTAGTGTATATGTGAATATGATTTGTCTGTAAAGCTCACAAACTGTGCTGGTTATGGTTATGGCTTATGTCAGATGTGTGTAGCTGTCTTTGTTGCTGATTTGTAGATATCTGATTACAGTACATGGCATTTCTTCATGTTCTTACCAATGCATTTTTTTCTTTTCCTTTTGAAGGAGAAGGTGCGGTTGAGATACAAACTGACATTTGATTTAGGAGAAGAATCACATGATGAAAGCGGAGATGTAGAGCAGTTCCCTCCGCCAGAGTCCTGGGGAAACCTTTAAAGAAACAGACTGATTTCCTGCTAGTGGCCCCTCTGCTTCCTGATGGCAGTTCATATCCAGTCTGTCAATGGCTCTGCCTTTGTCCGGATGAGTGCTGAGAGGAGGCCTTTAAATAAACTTGTTTGATTTTTAATTCCAGTTCTAACTTTTTTCAGCCCCCATCCCCCCCTTTTTTCCCTTGTTGTTGTTTTCTGCCCTTTTTGTATGAAGCTTTAAATGTTTGAAAGTTAGAGAGTTGAGTTTTGTGGTCATTTATGACATTACTTCCACGTGTGAATTGAGATGCTGGAGTCTCAGTCAGCTGTAATGACATAGAGCAGGTGAAATTTCTGCACTAATTGTTTCATTTTCATTGTGTTGATTAATAGGTTTTGTTCACTTGCACACATTCTTGATCATATTTCAGTTTTTTGTGTGTTTGATTGTATTGTCAGGCTGCATGTGGTTTTACTGGTAACACCAAACTTGAATCAATTTCTTAGCAAGGAATACTTAAAGTAGACTATATTACAAATCAAACAGCCCTTCATTCAATGTAATTTTTGCATCTAATTTATGATTGTCCTCAATCCTAAAATTGCCCTTGTTCTGTTCACTGTACTGCTCTGGAACTTCACGCTGATGTCTTGTTTATATTTACCGTACGTGCCTAATCAGATTTTTTTTTTTTTTTTCATGCTAATGTGAATATATTTTTGTGTTTGATGCTTGTTTTTAATTGGCAGAATAACAAGCATTTGCCCCTTGGGTAGACACTTTTTTGAATCCTTGATTGTTCCACAGTTAATCTGGGCTCTTTCAGTGCAGTACAGTTTAATGAATACTATTTCACCCTTCACCATGCTTGTATGAGATAAGTTATCAGAAGGATTCTGTATTCAGAAAATGTTAACAGAAATAATTTGCTGAATCAGGATGCTGCTGCTGCATCAGAATTCACTGCAGACAGGAATTTAAATTAGTTCTCAAATAAACAATTCTAGTTTGTGTCTCCCTACAGTTAAAGGTCTGTGATAAAGCCAGTTGCATTCCAGATTGTCCTTCCAACCTGACAAAGTGTAAATATCGGTATTGCTATTATGTACATTTGCCAAAAACTTATACAGACTAAACATATGGAGAAGTGAATGTAGTGCAAATATGTATTTAAGGGAAATAAAGTTATTCTTTTTCTCTGGGGTTTAAAATGCATGTTTTCATAATTTTAAATCTTTGATCAAAAGTTGAATAAGGTATATAATCAAAAAATTGATGAGAACGATCTGTATTGAACTCTTTATTAAAATCTGTAATACAAAGTGATTATATAAAAAGAATTTGTTCATTTCCAGCTCCCTTCCAATCAGAGGGCTGTCATGAACAAGCTGAGTCTTGTCCAGGACCTCAGGGGATAGCTGTTTGTGATGCCTGATCATCCAATATAGTAATGCAATAATGCAAACCAACAGTATAATTTAATGTATGCATTGGGTATAGGTAAGGTTAAGCATATTAATTGGCTAGTGCTAAGGCAAGATGCAGAGTGGTTAGCTTTTGAAATGGAAGCTACCTCCAGCTATCAAACATTTTGCATTTTTGCAGGTTGATGACGTTGAGTTGGCAGACATTGGTGGGTGGGTTTTCCAGGGTGTGTGGTTGAAGTTAGCAAAATGGCTAAAAGTTAGCAAAACTAAGTAAGTATCTTTAATAAAACAAATTACACTTTTTAAAAACATCAATAAACATCATAAGTATTGACCAACTGTAATCAAAAGATGTATTGAAGAAGATACACAAAAAAAAGTCACAATATCTAAAGATAATTCAGTTTTTATGACAAACTAAAGATGCTTCGTAGCTGGTTTTTCTTCAGGACCAAGATTTGAGAACCAAAAAACAAAGTCGAGAAGCCCTTCTTTCAAGACCCTGGACCACTGGCTTGATTAAACGCAAAGCCATTCTTTTCTATGACAATACAACAGAAAATAAAGAGCACACCATATTACACAGCTATATTCAAACGTTCAGACTGGTAAAGGGGCAGGTTACTACTACAACAAGAAAAGATTTGAAAAGACAGCAATGCCTCTAGATGCTACTTTCTGGGAGGGGGAGGAAGGGGTGGTGGTGGTGAGGCAAATGGGTATGGGCCAGGACCCATGAATCCAATGACAGGCTGTGGTGGAGGAGGGAACTGTTGTGCCATGAGTGGTTGCGGACCTGGCCCAGGCTGAGGAGGAGTTGGAGGCGGCGCTCCAAACATACCTTGGGGAGGCCCAGCTTGATCTTGCCCTCCGGCTCCCCCACTACCACCTACACCTGGATGTGAGCCTCCCCCTCTGGAGCCATACTGCCCCCCTCCTCCACCCCCATAGCTCTGGTATTGGTCACCTCCTCCACTGTTATAGGAGGGCCCCGAGTTGTAGTTGTTTCGTCCATCCCTACTGCGATCTCTGTAAGAAGACGAAGACAAGCGGTCGTCACGGCTGCTCCCACCTGACCTTCCATCACGGCTAAAGTTGTTGCTGCGGCTGCCCTTGTTACCCCCCGTTGCAGAGCGCATACGGCGTTCACATTCGTCCTGGTACATCAGGTTGGGGTTATTTGAGCTTGAGTTGTTGCCACGGTAACGCATCCTTCCACCTACAGAAGTAGCCAGTGAGAGGCCAGGAATTAGGCAAGTGATACAATATTTTGAAATGTGAAAAAGAAAAATTTGCCTCTAAAATGGTGCCAGTTTTTCAAGGATATATTACAAACTGAAACATGCCTGCCCAACTTCAGCTCATCTTGAAACTCTCACCTCCACTTCCCCCACGACCTGTGTCCACCAGCTGCAGCAGTTTGGGGTTGATGGCCTGTCTAGCCTCCTCAAGAACTCGAACCAGATCACGAGCTTGCCGAAGGTTTCCAGGTGTGAAGAAGGTGTAGGCTGTACCTTTGTTGGTGCTGCGAGCTGTGCGGCCAATGCGATGAACATAATCCTCAGAAGAGTTTGGATAGTCATAGTTGATGACAAATTTAACATCCTCCACATCTTCATGGGGCCAAGGTAAATACATTTATGGAGGAAGAAGAAAAAATTCAAAATTAGAAAGTGAGGTAGACAGAAGTAATGGACCATTGCCTAGTTCACTGCGACAGCAGCACTGGCATTGTTCACTCATCTGTGTTTGGGATCTCTTCATGGATTTTACAGGCATGGCTTTGGAGTAAGGTTTGTCTATTACTAAAAAGATCAATACAAGAAGGGTAATGTTTAATAAATGCAATGCTTTTAATAGGCATTCAATTGTAAAAGTTATCCAATGATCTGAATACACTTTTTGAAAGTTTTGAAGTATGCTGTCATCAACAGTCATACATATCCAGGTGTTAACACATATAATTAGTGATGCACCGAAATTATTTTTTTTAACATCGAAATCAAAATTTAAGTTTTCATTGATGAGTTTACTAAGGACATTTGTTTGAATTTTGTATTAAAAATTTACAGAATTTGAAAGCTCAGACTCATTTCATATAAAAAGTAACAAAGCTTACTGTGATTATTGGATGATATGTGCACTACAAATAATATTTAGTGAAGTTTTGCTTATGAATCAACTGAAAACAGCATAAACTAAATGATTGCGGTCCATCAAAATGAAGATCTTTAATTGATATTGTCAACCCAGCCATAGCAGCTGACAAGTTTTCAAGTTGTGGCTGATCCACGTTGTGTACACGAAGTAGACACTGATAGTGTCAAAACACGCAATCAGAGAAGCGTAATGAAACCGGAGCCACCATTTCGGTCAATGAATTCTTCCCTCCAAAACTGAAAAATTTCAGTTGCTGAAATTTCAGTGCATCACTATAACAATAATTCAGATAAAGCTCTGTCTTAAATTCAACCCAAAGACAGGGTCTCACTAGCCGATTTTGCAGTTGATTTCCAATGGAGCATCTCTCAGTGATGGTGCATTAACTACTTGCTGGGTTAATGTCACTTACGACTTGAAGTCAACTAGTCTCCTTTGAAATGATCATTTTAGACAGTGATCGGATCTAATTCAAACATCTTTTCTTTTTTTTTACTGGGACTAAATATGGGTAATGGGGAATTGAAACAGAAACTTGCTTCTCTCACTGCCCTTGCTGGATTCTGTTCACAATGTATTTTTGGGTCAGAACCAGTATGCTTACATCAAAGCAACAGCTTGGAAAACCATTCACATCATCCAAACAAACTGAACACTGACGTAAAACGAAACTGGGTACGAACCAGAAAGTGCTAGTGTGAAAGCACTGAACAGAATAATGTGAGACCAAAATTTTGTTATCAAATAGCCATTTTCAGTCGGCTAGTGAGAAACCGCCTTAAGCAGAGCAGCACTGTACAAATAAAAAAGCACTTACCTATTCCAAAGATAAACAGCTATTCTAATCTTAAGTGTTACATGAACTATCAATGAAAATTAACAACTGTGTCCAGCAATACTTGAGGTTGTATTAAAGAGGAGAAATTACAGGATTTTTTTTTTTTTTTTTTTGACATATTAAAAGTCTGTTTCTCATTACAGTTCAAAAGGGGCTCTAACAACACTGCTATTGACCCTAAAAGAAAACAGTCTCCTTTTGGAAAATGATAATGATATTTAATACCATTTTAGATATCTAAAGAAAAATGCAATGTGGTAAAATGGAAATACAGTCATATACAATAATTGCCTAATATATCATGGCACTTACCACACCCATTCAAACATTCTTAAAGGACATTTGCCACACTATGGAAACAGCTCTTATAAACAGGGCAGTGACTAGGGCATGATCAGGTACTTACCCTAGGTTAGGTTATTCTTGGCTGGGATCAGTCCTGGGTCCCGTGGAGCGGCCCAAGAGGAAGAGGTTAATGTGGGCTCACGCGTTGAGCTGCCCCCCCTTCACCCTCGGCCCTGCCCCAGCAACGCCAGGCGGGAGCAGAACCGGCTCTGCCCCAGTTCTCTCTCTCTCGCTGGGTTGCAGGGCCTCCACAAACCGGACCGGACTGCATCCAGCACTCTTAACTTTCTCTGTCCCTCTCTCTAGCACTCCGCGGGCCATTCAGCCCCAAATCTATCTTAGGGGCAGACTTTCCTGGAATCTAACAGAGCCCTGAGGGGCCATAGTATCCTTTGAGATGTTTAATGGTCAATCCAGATTTTGAGGTAAAAAAAAAAAAGAAAAAGTAAGCTAGTTGATGCCGCTAGCCCTTAAGACTCAAGATAAATAGGGGCGCAGCTGAGAGAGTTTATCCAAATCAAGCCCTGTGCTAGTGTCTGGTTACATGGTAGAGGGAGGCCACTGTGTCAAATTAGCACAGCATGCCTGGGCTGGCAGTTAGGAAGTCAAAAATCCTGAAGGGGAAAAAGAACAATAATAGTGTAAGACCCTCTAGAATAACCCAAACATACCCAGACAAAACAAAATAGCAATTTCTAATATCTTTTGTGAGGTAATTTTTCACCCAGATTTGAATGATTCCAGAAAGAAGTTTTGCACAAAAAAAGTAATAAAGTAAAATATTTATAAAAAGTGTAGTAAAAGTTCTGACCATCTCTATTCTGACCATGACTACTGACTAACATCTTCCAAGATAACTGGACACTTGGACACAATTTGTTCAGGAAGGAGACTGGAATTAGGACCCAGGGAAGAGGAGGGAAGGGTAGCAGCTCCCCTAGATCCGTGCTAGGGTCAACAGCGAGCCGGTGAGCCCCACATGTGCGAGGATTTTTACATTAGTAACAAGAAACAGACAGCACAAGTTTAACATGTCTGGAACATCTTGTGGATGTGGAAACTGACGAAGCAGCCCACCAGTCAGTCACCGTCAGCCCAGAGTCCTTTTTACGATTTAAGGTAAACTTGACAACTAGTCAATAAATATGCATATTGCTCAAACAAGTGAAGGCTGGGAAGAAAAGATAAGAGAGAAAAGGACAGGTTGGAGAAGAGAGAGAGAGTGAAAGAAGAATTGCTGTAGGTAAAAACATCAAACAATTAAGGTGCAAACCAAAATAATCCAAAACAAAAAAGACAAGGCAGAATTCTAGGTACTGATTTCTATGTGCTTAAACTATAAATTTGAATTTCTTAATTTCTTAAAACTCTTAATCCAAAAGTATACTTTTCCGCATTCCACTCCATATATTGTGGACAGTTAACACTTAACATCTTAACACTATGGAGACCGAGGCATGTCGTGAGAGTCACATAAAATATAGATTAACATGGCACTACAAAGGCCTGTTTGTGAAAGGGCCATGCGTTAGAAGTCAGAAAGCACTTAAGTTAATTTATGATTTGCTGTCTGTCTGAACCAAAGAAATAAAAGCGATCTGAATTCAATTGCATAGCATCATAACTTTTTCCATTGCAACGTAGTGCATTGATTCGCACTGTGTTGAATAGAATCAAAATAGGATTGCACTGCATTGTAACAGTTGAATCGTATCGTATCGGTAGCTGCTTCATATGTATCTTTAATGGATCATTGGCTATGCATTGAGATGCGTATCACATAGGCCTCAGTTATGGAGATGTAGATCCCTACTGTGCACACTGTTTTTGTATCTGTGGAGACTTGTGTGCAGACCACAGCACATGTGCAAATGATTTGAGCAACTGAAAAGAAAGGGCCACAAGATGCACGGGATGAAGTGGAATGTGGAAAATGAAATATACCTAAGCCTTCAAGTACACAAAACAGCGTTCTCTGTTCATCAACTGGAGCTGACGAAAAGTACAGGGGCGTTCACACTGATACGGATTAAATAACTGGATGTTACCAAATCTCTGTGCTGTTGGTGAGAGTTCCTACTTAACTGCGATCCACCACCTGATACAGCTGTCACACATTGATGGAAATCTTCAACTCTCTTTGAAAATGAATGGCATGGCTACTGTAAATAGTTGTCAATGTGAACACTCCTTGATGTTCATGTTTATAATATCTTAAATATCTTAATATCAGTGCGTACTGTAAAAAGCGCTATACAAATAAACTGCACTTTATATATTTGATTTTTTTTTTTTTTTAAGAATTCCACTAAGAATGTTCACACTTGGCCAGTTTGGTTAAATTAAATTTAAAACAAAAATGTATCCCTTTCTTTTTTTGGTCCGGTCCAAAAGAACCAAACTATAAGTGTGAACATACAGGACATGGGACTTGGCTGTGTGCATCGACCAAGTTTCATTGTTAGCGATATTTGACTAGTGCACTTATTTATCGATTACTTCAGTGATCATTTAGGTTTCTGTCTGACATAATTACATAATTACTTGAAAACACTGTTTGATTAGCTGTTTGCAGGGATGCAAACTGCTAAGGTGTGAAAAAAGTCAATTACATATAAGAGGACATGCTTCAGTGGGAATTTCTTGTGAAAGAACAAGTGTGTAGCAAACATTTCAATCAAGTTTTATGATTTCATGTATTTAAGGTTAAATCTATTATAGTCAATTTTTTGGATCTCACAGAAGTGATTTTGCTTTCAAAACAACGAATTTCTCCAAAAAGATGAGCAGTTTGTAGTCCCGTGTTTTGTGACTAGGAATGACATCTGCTTAACCAGTGCATCTCTGTTGTCAAAGTTTGAGACGTCACTGAACTTTTCACAATTATGTGACTGCATGTGTCAGTGTTGTACATGTCATCGAGTTGTCTATATATTATCTGTATTATTTAGTGGCGATCAGATAATCATTCGGTTTAGAATTGTATAAAAAAAAAAAAAATCAGAAATGGTTCTGAATGAGTATCAAGTATCAGAACATACCCAGACCCCGTGATGCAACGTCAGTGGCGATCAAAATTGGAGCTTTTCCACTGCGAAACTCTGAAATACACAGCACAATGCAGTGAGAACAGTCAGGAAAAATTGTGACAGCCTGCTTCAATAAAATGTGAAGCTTAAAAACTTCACCTGATAGTACCCAGTCCCTCTCTGGTTGGCTCTTGTCACCATGAATACACATTGCAGGCCACCTGGAAAAAGACAGAACACAAATTACATCAGCATACTATATAATTTTGCAAAAACCTTTAAGAGGGATTATAAAAATTTGTCTCACCCATCTCTTCGCATCCTACGAGTCAGTTCATCACAACGTTTCTTTGTCTCAACAAAGATTATGGTTTTGTTCTCCTTTTCAGCCATGATTTCCTCCATCAGCTGAATCAGCCTTTGAGCACAAATGTCTTTGAAACATTTTCATCTTGATTTATACCGACAAATAGGAAAGTAAACCAACACAAATCACAATGCCTGAATAACTTAATAAAAGCTCAATAAATTTCATATCCACTACTTTAGAGACATCACTGGTAAATCAGCTTACTTGTTGTCTTTTTCATTTTCCATGCAGACATCCACTATTTGCAAGATGTTGTGGTTTGCGCTTAGTTCTAGAGCTCCTATATTGATTTGGACATAGTCATGGAGGAAATCTTCAGCCAGCTGACGCACTTCTTTAGGCCAGGTAGCACTCCACATGAGAGTCTGTCTGTCAGGCTGAAGGAAACAGGAATAGCAGCAAACGTAAACAATTGAGCTTAATGATATGTATTCTAAGGAAAGTGATTATGGGTAGCAATCTTAAACACAGACAAGGCCCTTTTTTTGAGTCCATTATTACTGCCGATTATCCTAGATTTTCAGTCTAGCACTAATGTGCGTGTAATTTTAACATCCATGAACTGTCAAATACAGTTAAGTAAACAAAGGTTTAAGACGGACAAAAAGAATGTTTCACAAAAGGAAAGTACTTACTCTAATTTGGTCAACAATTTTGCGGATTTGGGGTTCAAAACCCATGTCCAACATACGATCAGCCTCATCTAGCACCAGGTAGGTGCAACGGCGTAGGTTGGTTTTTCCTGCCTCCAGGAAGTCTATCAGACGGCCAGGTGTGGCAATGCAGATTTCAACACCTTTAAGAGGTCAAACAATATTTATTGAAAGAAAAGCCCTTAACTATTCCTGCTCAATTAATCAGAAAATATACAAAGCTACTATTACACTTGTCCAGGAACAGGGTTGAGAACCACAGCTCAATCCACCATTTTTCTACATGCCATGACCAAAAAAAAGAGGAATTTTAAAAAAATGTCACACTAGCACATTTCCATATAACGGCAGTGAAAAGTGATCAGCATCAAGCTTTTTAAAAGATGCAAAGGTATCACAGAATGATCTCTGTGACATGCCATATTTTCAAGTGTTCAATAGGGTTTGTTTAAAAAAAAAAACAAATATATGTATTCTTTAACAAAAATCCTGACCTTGACATGCACATTTGTGAGACACTATTAACGCTGCGTTTCACTCCATCTCACCCAGAAAAAGCAAACAAATTGTAAGAAATCAAGATTAATAAATACACATGAAATACAAAGCAATCCCAAAAAAGTATCTGTATCTTTATCCATATACAGTTGACAGGTGTGAACATGATAACTTCTTATGACTCATTGGATTTATTTTATTATTATTTAGAAAGTAGATGGATTGTATTTCATGTTGTGTTTTTGTTAATCTTGATTTCTCTCAACTTGTGTTCTTTTTCTGAGTGAGATGGAGTGAATTGCGGTGCTAAAAGAATGTGCATGTTGCGTAGCTGTGCACAGAAGACCAACAGCCAAGCTCAGGATTTTAGTTAAATAATTCAATAAATTTCAGTTTGTTTTTCCATCAAACCCTATTGTATACCCCCAGAACACTTGGAATAAATGGCATGCGTCACATGGAATCATTCGGAGGTACTTTTGGATCTTTTTTTAAAAAGTTTGATGCTGGTCGCTCTTCACTGCCATTATATGGAAAAGCACAAGTGCAGAATGGGACTTTGTTTTTTTTTTAAATACTCCTTTTGTGGTCCATAAAAGAAGAAGGGCATACTGCATTAGAACAACACCAGGGGAAGCAAATTATGAATTTTCATTTTAGGGTGAACTAACCCTTTAACGCTTTACTATATAAATGCAATAATAAGCATTTTCAAAAACAATGCAGGGATGTTATTATCCACACCCCTCAATCATTTAACATAAAACACAACTTAAAATTGTAAAAGTACTAACAAATTACTTTCAGCAGACCATGACTAACCCCAAAAGTTAAGATTTGTATTTCTGCACCAATATTACAGATGTGCTAAATATTACTGTAGAAACATGCAAGTCTATGTAAGTCCATTTCAGTGAATTATTTGTTAAGCTTTAAATTGGGAAAACACAAAAAGGGTTACATTATTTTCCAGCTGGATAAAAATGGTGCCTTAAAGTCATGTCGAAAAGACTGTATTTACAAGTTGCACACACGGACAGTGTCGTAATTACTTGTGGGAAACTCTGCATTTTCTTTGATCTCAGAGTTTCCGAGTTGGAGGCGTTTTAGTAAGTAATATATCAAAATACCACAAGGTATATTTGTAGGTATTTTGTGGTGACATTCTCAGGCTTTTATTTTTTTATTTACAACAAAATAAGCTCACTGCCTGCACACAATTTGATAGCATTGTTATATAACAATAAAGATTACAGTGGCTTCATAAATTAATTAAAAACCAAAACACCTGATGCACATTCTTTGTTCTTAATTTTCTTCAAGCAGAGTTAAAAGAAACTTGCTTTTTTGTGTAGTTAATTAAGAGAAGGTACACCACCATCTTGCTCTGACGAAAGTGACTTGAACACACCAAGACAGAGCACTTTACAGCTATTTTGGTCAAACTGGCCAAGGTAGTGTTTCCTTAAGTTGATCGTAGCTCCATTGGTACTTACGAAGCTTTTGGGAAACGCTGCCCTGGGCTCTACAGTGACACCATTTATTCTGTATTTGTCAGATTTTCACTGGCAAAGACTAGGATTTAATTATGTACATTTATAGCCTGCCAACCTGCATGTTCCAGAGTGAAACATGGCACCATGCTCTTTTACACACATTAGTGAGCTTTTAGTTGATTTTTTTAGTTTTCAGTGTCTCGGATCGGTTTAGTTCACAGGAATTCTTAGAATAATCATGATTATATTTTGAGCATTAAAAATAGGTATTGTATATAAAAAAAATAAATAAATAGAAATGTCTCGGATCGGTTTAGTTCACAGGAATTATTTTCTTAGAATAATCATGATTATATTTTGAGCATTAAAAAAATAGAAATCACATTTTGTTAGTGAGTTGTAGATGTTGGTCAGATCCATTCCATACCTCTTTCTAAATCTCTGATCTGTGGACCTTTAGGGGCTCCACCATAAACACAGGTACTCTTGATTCGGGATGATTTGCCATAGTCATAAGCCACTTGTTGCACCTGCTGGGCTAATTCACGCGTGGGTGCCAACACAAGACACTAAACAGAACAGAAAGCAGGAAACACAGCAGAAATGAAGAATGTACTTTGGATTGAACAAAGCAGTTTGGATTCATTTTGATCCTACTGTGCATCAACAATAGTACACAATTTTGATTCTAAATCAGTGCCCACTTCTACCAATTATTGAGGTAAAAGTTGTATTGCAACTTACAATGGGGCCATCCCCTCTCTCTAGGTATGGCTGATGGTTAATGTGCACAATGGCAGGCAGCAGATACTGTGGAGGACATTAAAATAAGTAAACATGACTTTACTTGGAATTGGTATTTAAGTATGTGTGTTTTCTCTGGCTGTTGGTTGTAGATGTAGGTCTCTTACAGCCAGTGTTTTTCCAGAGCCAGTCTGAGCGATGCCCACCATGTCCCTGCCACTGAGAGCCAAAGGAAAACCTTGAGCCTGGATTGCAGTGGGCTCTTTAAAGTTCTGCTGCAGAAGCACTTCCATCACATATTCTTAAAAAACACAGAAAAGTAAGTGCGTTTTGAAAAAAAAAAAAAAAAAAAAAAAAAATTAATTTAGATCCCCTTTTTCAATTAAATTTTTTGCTTGCACCAAATATTTGTGTTTAGTGTGAAAGGGCCTTTAGAATAAAGTGATATACATGTGAATTAAACTCACGAGGAAACTGAGCTTGATTGAAGTTGGTAACAGGCTTTGGACAGCCAGAGCCTCTGACAGTGATCTCTTTCCTCTTGCGATATTCTTCAACATCATACTATTAAATATACAAAGATAAATATAAATTAAAGTAAAAAATAAAAAAATAAAAAATAGTAGACCAATTTTTTTTTTTTTTTATATATAATTAGGTTCTTTATTACCTGACTCATGTGATGAACCTCGGGGTGTTCACTGTAGAAATTCTTCTCAAATTTGGGCAGCTGGTCCAGGTCCCATTTCTTCTTCCTCAGCCTATCTCCTGGATTCCCAAACTTCTTAGGTGGAGGTTGGACAACTCGACTGGATCCAAAGCGAGGCCTGTGAGATATTCATATCTTAAACTTTAAATCCTTTGCTTTTCCTGTCAGTTATAAGCAGTGTTTAAGAGAAGTGTATGGACAAGTAGTTAAATCTGTTAACTTAAACCAAAAATATCATTATTCAATATCTCCTATCCAATTAAACTGATATGATTAAAATGTATTAATACGCATAAATAAACAAACATCGATTAAATATACAGGCCCACCCTCTGTCCCGTCCTCGATCTCTGTCTCGGTCTCCATATGAGGAGCTTCCTCTCATCTCCTTGACCAGTAAAGTAAAACCCGAGCAGAATGATTACCTTTTCTTCCAGAACGAAACGAAGAAACGCTGGTCCTACCTGGTTTGTGGAAATGTGTTTTTTTTTCTCTGATAAGCGGTAGATATGTAATATGTTATGAGGGTGTTTTAGAGTAGGTTAGGGTGCAAATTCTGCATGTAACTCGTTACAGCATGAAAACAGACTTTTACAAACAACAAACCCGTGAAAAACACGCCAGTTTTGAGTTAGAAAAACAACACCTTCGTGCTCACTCGGTTAAAGAAAATGTCGTCTACCACTACGCAACTGGGTCCGCCCCGTTTAACATCGTAGCATTTGTACGTAGGGGTGTATTGAAAGTACACAAATAACGCAACGAATACCGCGTAGTGTGACAATGAATTCGCATAAGAGCGTAAAAACCGGAGGTTGAACTCCAAACAATGATGAACCTAACGGAATCTCTCGAGGCACTATCGAAATTAATTGCGCTTTAGAAGACTGGGCGAATAAATATAGAACAATTTCAAAACTGTTTTATAGCAGTCACAGCAAAAAAATAGTACCACTGTGCTACTAAATGTACTAATATCTTTCTTATCCTTTAACCACAATCAATTGTAATTGGTCAACAGTCAACTGCGCAGGGAAAAGTAACAGATACCATGTGGCAGCGACGTAATCCGTTCACGTGACGTGTGACAAACAAACAAGTACATTTATTCGTGATTTTTTCGTGAAACAAACACGCAAAAAAATATTTCAGTATCAATAACAACTGACCTGAGACACAGAATGTATTTGATACATCCAGCTTGATTCAGCGAAATTACAACACAAGCCTGTTTTGTTTGTACCATCCACTACCTGATAGAAAACTGGGAACCACCACAAGATATGGACCGATATGGACACACAACCACACAAACAAGAAAACATGGGTGCCAAGAAGAAAGATTGTGTCCACATTCGCACCCAAATTAAAATGGAGACAGAGTTGCATTTTCTAATAATTTTTTACCAAAATAATAAATGAATAAACATTTAAAAAGGAAAAGAAAAGAAAAAAAAAAAAAAAACACAACACCACATATTTGAGACAATGCCAAACAATGCTAAACTACCTATTTTACTGGGGTAATAAATGACTGCCTGCCACAAATGGTCTTTGGCTCATTATCAGTAGGGCTATTCAACTTGCTTATTTTTCCCCTTTCTTCTCCTTATTCCTTTCTCCTTTTACCTTTACATTATGTAATACAAATTATTTTTTCTTTTTTAATTAGTTTTTTTTTTTTTTTGTCATTTTATATTGTCATCAGCTTGTAGGTTGTGTTTGCAGTTTTCTTTGTATGTAGCTAAAGCAATAAAAATGGACAAATTTTGTCATTAACTGAAACTGAATGTACAGGGCAGATGGGATTAATTCATGGATGGACGAAATCGCACCAATTAATAGAAGTTCTGGACCAGCCTGCTTTTTTCCCCCTTCTTTTTGCGTTATTTGAACTTTATGTTCTCATGTTTTATTTCTGTTTTCAAATGTTATTGAAATATAATTTCAACTGCCAGTTATTTCCTTCTTTCCATCTTCATGTACTGTAGATAGAAGCTGTACCTGCATGGTTAGAAAAAGCTGGAGCATTATGGATATACAGGGAAATTCTTGAGGGAACCCAACGGTCCGTGTACGTTTTGATAGTTTGTTTTCCAATTTGAAATGAAATATGCAGAAACGAGAAAACGGTTGTTTCCCGTTTTTTTTTTTTTTGTTAAAAAAAAACGGAAAAACGAGATTTTGACTCGATTTTCGTTTTTTCGGGTCACGGATAGAAAACGGAAACATGACTTCAAAACTCGTTTTCCACATGTGGGCGGTCATTACACGCCCCTTTCAGCCGATTGGTCAATCAAATCTGAGCCAGTGACGTCATCTTCAGTTCGTTCAACAAAATAACAGTCCTCTGCCGTGAAAAGCACAGATTAACCACATATCCCAGCTAACACACGACGTAACAGTTACGTAATGTATTCGTACTTTTTGGTAATGTCATGACTTACTAACTGACAACGTAACTACGACGTCGCATGCCAGTAATTTCATTACCTTCAGATTACCATCTCACAACGTCGTCAGTACGTTCTCCTAACGTTACAAGATTACCAAGGACGTTCCAGATACGTCCTCTATTCGTAATATAATGGTCATTCCATGACTTACTGGCAACGTAACAGCAACGTCATGTGCTCGTAATTTCATTACCATCATTTACACATTCTTTATATGTTATTATTACCAGAATTTGCAATATAAAACGTGTAATTAAATGTCAGACACAAGACTGAAATGTCCCCTTAAGAAAAAAAAAATGTTTCTTTTCACCAAATCAGAGTATGGATGACTGCTTTTTATATATAGTGACGTGACATACAGCGCGCGCCTCCACAAATGGAGTGCGCGCGTGCCCACAGTATGTTGATAAGAGTGTAAAGTTAATTTTTCTGAGAGAAGAATTTATTTTTCCGAGGTGACAACGAATAAATGGCTTTTATAAAAATGTATAAAGTTAACTTTGGAAAGACGCAAAACCTTTTTTTATTGTTATGTTTACGTTAGTGCAGGTGGCCGTTAGAGTTGCCATGGCAACCGGGAAAACATTCAAGCTGCTGGAGAGGACAGCGTCGACGTTTCTCCGTGTTTCTCGTCAGTTTTATAGCAATAAAGTTCAACAACTGCGTCAGATTGTTAAGTAACATTACCCACAGTCTACTTTAAGTACTTTTGTTAATATTTTTACCTCTGTGATTTCCTTGATCGTCTGAAATATATGTTAGCAAAATGTTACGTTAGCATAGCATATGTTTTTAATGATACTGAGAGCAAAACGTCTTGAATGCTTTTATTTTATGTTTCGCTGTAGGCTATATGTTTTTATTTATAGTTTGAGTGTATTTCATTATTTTTATTTGGAGTTTTGTTCATGTTCTGTGTGTTTTTCAAAATAAATGAATTGAATTCATTTCGAGTCTGCATTCATCGTTCACAGCTGTTGGAATAGCCTTTACATTAGTTTGGGCAAATGAGGACATAAATTAGGTTAAACTACTGCATGTCCGCCCATAGAAAAATAAATAAATATAAGAATTACCAACTGATGACCAACACACAACTATTGATACACAACGTTGCCACGACGTCGCAGTTACCAACTGGCAACGTCACAAAGTTACGTTGTGGCGACGTATAGGCACCTTTCACTTTTCCGGTTGCCACGACGTAACTAGTTACGTCGCCACGACGAAAGTTTGGTCACCAAATTACGTTGCAGTTACGTAACAGTCACGTATTTTGGTTAGCTGGCTATTTTAGTTATGACAAAAAATAATATATTAAATGTTAAGCCAAAACGAATTAATTTAAAGCTGAACTGAAACTGAAACCAGCGTTATAACCTAGGCTACCTCTCTAATTTGACACAAATCCAAATGTTTCAATATTCACGATTTGGAGGCTAAACTATATTTATTTTTTATTTAAACGATTTTATTGTAGCCTACACAGACTAATTAAAATGAGCAGTATAACTTTTTATATATTTGGTTGAATGTATGTTATTTTGACAGTTAACAGGCTGTGATGTCAAGTTACTAAAACTGATGTTGTGTGTGTGTGAGGCGCCGACGCATTCACTTGAATTGTCTTATAAAAGCGGAAACAACTTAAAATACTCAGACATTTATGGTCAAATATATGTAACACCATTAGAATCTGTGAAGGGTTAAATAGGCCTATTATTTTTGTACACTCACAATAAAAACAAAACATTGCTCGTAAAATAAACAAAGACATTTTCTGCCGTCTCGGTTTCCTTTCTGTGTACTTCTCATAAATGAACCGACACTCATATTGTCGCATTTTTCCCCCTTTCATTTTGGTAATATGTTAATTATTTAAGTGAAATAAATTTCGCGCATAGACATAGGCTATTCCTTTTACATAATTTAATCCTTTTTTTCTCCGTTCACAGAAGCGCGGCAGCAGCTAACACACGACGTAACAGTTACGTAATGTATTCGTACTTTTTGGTAATTTCATGACTTACTAACTGACAACGTAACTACGACGTCGCATGCCAGTAATTTCATTACCTTCAGATTACCATCTCACAACGTCGTCAGTACGACCCCCTAACGTTATAAGATTACCAAGGACGTTCCAGATACGTACTCTATTCGTAATATATTGGTAATTCCATGACTTACTAGTAACGTAACTACAACGTTGTATGCCCGTAATATTATTACCATCAAATTACCATCTCACAACGTCGTCAGTACGACCCCCTAACGTTATAAGATTACCAAGGACGTTCCAGATACGTACTCTAATATATTGGTAATTCCATGACTTACTAGTAACGTAACTACAACGTTGTATGCCCGTAATATTATTACTATCAAATTACCATATCACAACGTTGTCAGTACGATCTCCTAACGTTATAAGAAAACCAAGGACGTTCCAGATAGGTGCGTGATGATGATGAATCCTCATGTTCTGTTGTTTATTCTGCTATTTGTTCATGTAGGCTAAAACTAAACCCCTGGGATTTTTAAATGATTCACAGACATTTATCAATTCTAATTTCGTTTAATTCCAATTTAATATAATCTTGTCGGTTAATGAAACGATGATCGCATCAGTTGAAAGTCAGGGGGAAAAACAGAAATTATATTGACAAGGCAACAATAATTTTCGTTTAGTTTAAGTTTTTCAAAACATCCACAGAACTGCATTACAGTAAATTTTCCAGCTGTTTAAGCCACGAATATTTACAAAGATAATAAAAGATAATGAAATAATTACAAAGATAATAAAAGTTCTATGTTTAATATACGAGAGTTTTTGTTTTGCTGTTGTCCATTGAAGCAATTGACGCAGAATCGCAAGTTGCCGTTAAATCGAAATTGAAAGTAAAATGGCCATTTATAGCTCATTCATTCAAAAGTGAAGGAAAGACAGAAAAAGTGAGGATAGCAAGTAAACTGTGACATATAATTATGTTCACTGTGTTCATAAAAGTTCTAGTGCTATGTTTAATTTAAGAGATAAAGCATGGCCATTTAGCCTATAAGCGAAGGAAAACTAAAAAGCCCCCCCACGGTGACTACCGTTATTAGGTGTTGTCACATGTCAAATAGGAATAACAGTTTTATTAGCCTATATTTATTATATTTCATATTTGTCTTTTTGTCCATAGGCTACATATCGTGAAAAGAAATGCAACACACACACACACCACCACCACCAACAACAACTTTTTTTTTTGTTGAAGCTGCTCTTAATTTTTTTATTGATGACTTCACAGCGCATTAGTATTGCTGTGCATGAATAACACTGAAAATATAAAATATCTACTGCGGGGTAAAGGATCACCATCGTCTTTCGACGAAACCATAGACTGTAAAAAAGACGAAACCCAGCACGGAGGTAATTGTGGTCATGTGCGCCACCTAGTGGATAGCCTATATGACTGCATCTACTCTATGGCCTACTGCAAGGAATGCGTCTGCTAAATGATTGAATTTAAATGTGTAAAATGTAAGCAAAACATTAAAATACGAAAAAAAAAGAAAAAGAAAAAAAGAGAGCGCAGAAGCCACTGATCTATAGAGAATAGTCTATCATTATAGCCTATTGATTGGTGGTAGTAGCCCAAAGGATGTCATGCGCTTGATAACAGATGTAGAGGCATTTACATTTTAAAAACACATTGACAGCTTAAAAACAGACTTAATTAAATTTACTGTAGGTTTTTTAAAAAAAAATTTTATCTGTGCATGCATATTTCTGTGAAATACGCGTTAGGTTGCACAGAAGAAAGCCGATTTATGACATCTACTGATGTAGCGGCAGAGGACTGTTATTTTGTTGAATGAACTGAAGATGACGTCACTGGCTCAGATTTGATTGACCAATCGGCTGAAAGGGGCGTGTAATGACCGCCCACATGTGGAAAACGAGTTTTGAAGTCGTGTTTCCGTTTTCTATCCGTGACCCGAAAAAAACGAAAATCGAGTAAAAATCTCGTTTTTCCGTTTTTTTTAACAAACGAAAAAACGGGAAACGACCGTTTTCTCGTTTCTGCATATTTCATTTCAAATTGGAAAACAAACTATCAAAACGTACACGGACCCCCAACCCATGGCATAGACCTTCCCCTAAGAATTTAGCTAAAAACTGCAGCAGGATTTTGACAGAACTGTGGCTCAGTGAGTAGCACTACTGCCTCATAACAATAAGGATCTTTGTTTTAAGTCAGGGCTGAGCCAGAAGGACATTCTGTGTGGAGTTTGCATGTCTGTGTGGGTTACCTCTGTTACGCTCCAATTTCCCCAACAATACCAAGACATGCAGCATAGGGTGTAACGGAAATGCTAAATTGTATATAGGTGTAAATGTGAGTGCAAATGTGTTTGTGACTGTATGTTAGCCCCGTGAGTACACTCTAAATTCTGTTTACCACTATACATTTATTCTAGTGTGAAAAAAAATTAGAGATAAACTGTCAATTCTCAAATAACTTCTGAACAATTATAAAAAAAAAAAAAAATTAACATAACCACAACTTTGTGACAATGTAATAAATTTCACCTTAATTAACTAAAATAAGAATAATAAGAATAATAATGAATCTTTAAACAATTCTACAGCTCAAATACTCATATTAAAATGAAAACCTATGTCGTTGTGATATAGGCGGATCTTTTGTGACGTCATTGTTTATGTTTGTCGCGTTGCATCATGGGAGTCGTGTGGCAAGAAACACCGCTAGATACCTGTAATTTGATTGTTTTGCACGTTTGGAGGAGGATTTAGAGAAGAGGATGGTTCACTCTTGCTGTGTGGTCGATTGTACGGCTCGTTGGGGACCTGATAAAAAGTTTTTGAATTCCCTCCGAAAAGGATAGCGAAAAACGAAAGAAATGGTTGCGTGCAATTAGGTGACTGAACCTGGACGCTCCGAATAAACCTGGATTCCTGCAGCTTCTGATCGAGTTTGTGAGGCACATTTTGTTCATGGTAAGTCTTAGTGACTATGTATTTATAGAAGATTAAATAAAAATAAATAAAAGAGTCAAATCAACCGAGTCATATGTTTACTCGTTCTGATTCAGGTGAATCAATTGAATTGGTACAACAGTCACTACATTTTCAATAAATAAGTAAATAAGAACACTGATCAATGAAGACTTACCCGGCTTTGCAGTCGCAGTAAGCAGTGATTATTTCGCCGTTCTCTTTGGCGATCGCCCACGGGAGATGCGAATCACGCTGTGATTCTGCTTGGCCAGGTCTAACCTCTGCTTTTAGCACGATCACTGCTTTCTGTTTGGCAGAAAAGATCGGTCCAACTTTGCGAGAAACAAAATAATCATAGGCCTCCAGACTTTTGAAAGCCTTTAATCTTTCATGAGTGAAGGGTCCAGGGGCGAGAGACACGGGCGAGTCGGACCAACGTTTTTTGTTATCCCAGATCTCATATGGGCTTTGAATAACTTAAATTTTGTCACCAATACAAATTTTGAGCTTCTCTCCAAACCTCCTCCGGTCTTCAGATGTTAAAGTGCTTATATATTGTGGATTTCGCCCACTAACTCTCTTGAAAGTGCTCGTCGCGTCTTTACAGCCCGCCATACTGTTTGTTTTGTTGCCACACAACCACTCCGCGCATGCGTACAAAGATGTCAACAAAGATCCTCCTATTGGACCTGGCTCTGTGTTGTAGTACTTTTTTTTTCTTCATATAGTCAGGTATTTTTTTTTTTTTTTTTTTACACAGTTGCAAATGCACATGAATAAAACATTCTAGACAATACTGGACAAATTTTATTCTTTTGTGGCATATACTTGGATAATGTCCATGAAGAAGACATTTGTGGAGGTCTGGTTTCTAAAGCATAAAATACAATTTTGTTACTTCTTTAGTTCAATGTCAAATCTTTAAAACAATCAAACAGTCTCAGTGCAGTATATAACATAATACCTAAAATTGTTTTGATGGCTAGTCAAGCATTATTTCACAGTCTCTTAACCTATTACCAACTATTTTAAAACAAATGACATATTTTGATAGATCATAATTGATAAAAAGTCTGCTATATGGAACATGATTTTCTCTGAGCTTATGTACAGTTAGACCTTTACAGGACCATTTAAACTAGGAGACTAAAAATTAAGACTTCAGAATAACTAAATTTACCTAATGATTTGATTTCATTTTCCTAATTGCCTGAACTGTAATGCAATCCATCCATTAATACAAACAAAACAAATGTAATGACAATTTACTTGAAGCTTGAACTGAAATGGTCCTTAGCTGCCACTTTAGAGCACTAAAATGCAATCGTCTATTGTTGTGCACTAAATGTCCAGTATTTGATCAGTTAGTATTCAACGGTGACACACTTAGTCTTCAGATACTCATTCAGAGCTTCTTGACCTGTTGAGGAGAAATACACAGAGTTAAAACAACATACAGATGTATTTCACGAAATATAAATAATGACAGAAATGTAGTGCAATGACTACTCAAAAAAATGTATCAAAAAAATTAATCCTATTCATGTCTTACCCAAATCTTTGCCAAAGCCAGACTGTTTGAAGCCACCAAAAGGAGCTGCCACGTCAGTCTTGTTGTAAGTGTTAATAAACACAGTGCCAGCCTGAAGTTTTTCACTCACATACAGAGCCTTGCTGATGTCACGTGTAAACACACCTGATGCTAAACCATATTCTGTAGCATTAGCCCTCTGCAGCACGTTGTCAACATCTCTAAATGAGGGAGATTGAGGAAAAGGCAGTTTACAATGTTGCTTTTTGTCATGTTACAATTTTGAAAAATGAGTATGATGTATAGGTAAATCAATTACAAATCATTCATCATTGCTGGAAGCTAAGTTTGTATAAATTGACTGGTGTGAGAAAATCAACATTTTAGAGATAAAAGTAGCTTATTTCTACCAACCCATTGTTGAATTTAGAGATTATCATGACGGGCCCAAAGGACTCCTCAACAGCAATATACATGTGATCCTGCACATCACTGAAAACAGTGGGTTCAAAGAAGAAACCTATAGAGATGGAAAGCGTAAACAACATTGCACTTTTTTCCCCCACTAAGACTCATGCATATACTCATACTCCCCTCACCTGGACGGTTCACTTGTTTTCCTCCACACACTAATCTTGCTCCTTCTTTGACCCCATTTTCACAGTATTCCACTAGTTTGTCCAGATGGGCTTTGTGGTTCTGGGGGCCATGGTCTGTGGAACGGTCTAGTGGATCACCAATTTTCATCTTTTTTATTTCACTAACCTACATAGATATAGTTACATGATATGAGTTAAGAATTATGAAATTGTGAGTTATGAAATTATTACAAAATGATCTGGGATTGAGATGGAGGCAAGGAATCAAAATGTTTATATGTGACAATAGGCATTCAGCATAAGAAACTATCATGTATGTTGATTTTTTACCACTCTCTCCACAAAAGTGTCATGGATAGATTCTTCAATGAACAGTCTCCCTGCTGCAATGCAGTTCTCTCCCTTATTAAAGAACACAGAGCTCATACCCTGCAGACAAAAAGTGTGTGTGGAAGGTACATAACATGTCTGAGATTACAACCAAACATTATTAACTTTGACAAACAAAGAATGTATTTTTAATTTTATATTACTGAAGGTGAACAAACCATTCTGACAGCCTTGTCCAGATCACAGTCATTAAAGATGATGAGAGGAGATTTCCCTCCTAGCTCAAGAGAAACCTTCTTCACATTGCTGACTGCACAACTACAAGACAGACAAGTATTTTTATGATTCCCAACTTTTATTTAAACCATATTTGTAATTAACTTGAAAGAAATGCTGTAAGCATACAAAAATGTACTGAACAAAATAATAATTAAAATGTTTGTATAATTTATGCAGATATTATTTATTTATTAAGATTAAAATATGATTAGAATAATTTGATTAAAATATGTGCCACTATTTTCGATTTGTGGCCCAAATTTAACATCAAGATAAAATCTGTATACAACAAAAACTTAAAAAAGTAAAGAAAAGAAAAAGAAAACAGTCAAAGCCTTTTAAAAAGAGATACTCGTTCACCTTTTCATGATCTGTTTGCCAATCTCAGTGGAGCCGGTGAAGCCCAGTTTTCGAACATCAGGGTGGTCAGACATCCGCTGACCAACCAGAGCCCCTAAAATGGACATATTCAATAAATATTCAATTCATATATTAGCAGACAACCTTAAAAACAGACAAATTTATTAAAAGTGCAAAACATTCACAGTAGCGATACTGAATTGTAAACAAAAAAAGTATATCAGTATATGAACTTTATTGTGTAGGCTTTGCATGTATATGCACCGGATCCTGGTAATATGTTCACCACGCCCTTTGGAAACTTTGCCAGTGCAGTTAATTCGGCAAACTTGAGAGCAGTCAAAGGTGTGACCTAAAATACAACACAGAAACACTCACGTAATCCTTAATTTCTGTGTGTACGTTGTTTAGGATAAAGATGCCTGGTATATGTTTGCATTGCATTAACTGCAATTTTTACCTGTGCAGGTTTGAGCACTACAGTGTTTCCAGCTGCCAGGCAGGCTGCAGTCTTCCATGCCAACATCATCAATGGATAATTCCATGGAATGACAATGGCACACACACTGAAATAAACAAGCAAGAGCTAAACATTCTCTGCATTCTGTCCAGATATACAAAATACATAGAAATTACAGTGACTTTTCACGGTGAGATTAAAAGATATCTGGAGGATTCTTTTTTATGGAGAGGGTTGATTTTACCCAATTGGCTCTTTCCTGGTGAAGGTAAGGTTTCGATTAGGCCGAGCCTGGTTGATAGGAATAGTGTAGCCCTGTGAAGAATAATTTTATATCTTTCAGAGACACAGACAGGGATAGGTTCATTATTATTATCTTACTAAAACAGTAGTTTTTATATACCGTAAATACTGTATAACAACTTCACCAGCAACTGTCATAATAACAGTAATATATATATATATATATATATAATTTTTTTTTTTTTTTTTTTTTTTGGAATGCAGTCAAAGTAGCTTCCTCATATTAAGGAATCCTCTGGGATCAATACAAGCATTCAGTGCATAATGATCACAAAAAATATATATATTTCAACCCTAATTTTCTTCTAAAAAAAAAGTAAAAATTGAGGTTATGGTGAGGCACTAATGGCTCGTTTCCACCGAGCAGTACAGTTCAGTACAGTATGGTACGCGTTTATTTCCGTTTCCATTGTCAGAAGTTGTGAATGGTACCAAAATACAGAACCGCACCATACCACTTTTTTGGGACCCTTCCCTTGGGGCACCTAGCACAATAGTACCGGTACCACAAGGGTGGAGCTACACTCACTACATAATGTTGATTGGTTGACAAAGAACCATCACTTGCGCATGCTACAAGGGGAATGGCAATACCATTGCAACACAATGTGTATTTTTTGGTTGTTTTTCCTTGCAGCCCCGCAGCCTTTGTTTAAACAAAGCTGCTATATGTACTCCATTGTTGTTTACTGTCACTTTATTCTTCACACGAGAATGATGTCGATTACTACTTTCAGGCATACACCTCGCCTAACAAGTGAGGGTACTGTTGCCGGTGGAAACACAAGTCGGATCGGGGTTTACCGTCCCGAATTGTATTGTACTGAACTGAACCATACCGCTCGGTGGAAAGAGCCATTTGGTTGCTATATTTTTGAATGAGTATTTTAATATTGGCTCCATTCACTTTCATTGTAAGTGCCTCACTGTAAACCATATTTTTGCTTTTTTTTAAAGAAAATGAGGCACAAATAAAGGAAAATAAAGAAAATAAAGGACATTGAACCCAGAATATTCCTTTAAAGCTTTAAGCCCCCTCTTATTCTCCTTTTCAAAACTCTTTAAACAAGGTAACCAAAGCTTGAAAAAACACAGAATATCCTAAATATGACACTGGGCCTACAACACAACTCATAGCTGATAATTAAATATTCTAATAAATAATATAAACAGACACAATCAAACCTGTATCTTGTCACACCAACCAGCAAAGTATCTGAATGTCTGGACAGACATGCCGACGTGTGTTTTGAGGGCAAGAGTATAGACTGCTCCTGAGTCTATGGCTTCAATAGTGGCCAGCTCTTCCTGATGCTGCTCCATCAGATCAGCCAGTCTGGAGAATGGACACATACACACAGTTATTTTCAGTCCATAACAATGTTCAAACCAATCTGTTGAAGAAATAATATGTGTATTACTGCAGGGACTGTTCTACAAATAATCATCTAGTTAATAATCAAATTAAGTGCCGCAGAACTCATTGGTTTGGACATAAAAACATGAATGAAGAAACAAACAAACACATATTTTGATGTGCTAAGCCTAAATGTTTACCATGTGTTTACCATTTGTGTTAAAATGAAAAACAGTATTATTTGTAATTTTATTACTTAAATCAGGTAAATTTTAATTAACTTTTTGGGTAACGAAACCCATGTATAACCTGCAGTATTTAAATATAAAATGCAATTAATCATGTACTTGTAGAGTAGTTTGCCTCTGTCTCTGGGGTTCATCTTGCCCCATTCTCCCTCCTCAAATGCTTCTTTAGCTGCAGCCACTGCCTTTTCCACATCAGGGATCTGAGCTAAGGACACATCACAGATTGCCTACACACAAACACAAGCTGGAATTGAGCATGTGAAAATGGACAAAAAAGATAAAGCAGATAGACTGAGAGTGGAAAAGTTTGTGTCCATTGTGTACCTGTCCATCGGTGGGGTTAATGGTCTTATAGGTCTTTCCCCCTTCAGCATCTACAAACTCCCCATTTATGAAAAGCTGGTGGGGGATTCTGATTGTCATATTGTTCAGTTTCTTTTCTACCTACAACAGACATGCAGATACTTAAATAGGAAGTACAACATTTAAAATACATCTTTAACAACAAAAAAAAAAACAACAGTATTAATGACAATTTAACTAATCAACTTTGTTTGTTCATAAACATTCAGTCAGATGCCAGCAATACGTTCCACATATTTAGCATGTAAAACCACTGTGTTTGAAATCCAGTCCTACAGTATCTCTGATTAAAAATGTGTGATGCATTATGAAGCATAAAATATGACAATTGAGATGTTGTTAAAATGTTGTTAAAAGGAATGGTGAGGTACCACTGGTAAACACTGGTTCCCTGTTTTGTGTTTCTTGTGTATTTGTTACATGGTTTTTTAGTTTGCATCTTGCCCAGGACCGTTCTCCATACGTGGATTACTCAATGAGCAGGATCTCATCAGTGATGATTTGACATGATCCAGGATTGTTAGGTTCTTTGAAGCTTATCCCAAAGTTGCTGTAATAGCAACAGGTCCGTAAGATCAAACCTGCTCAGGAACAGGCTTATTTCATGTAAACTTTAGATTGCATCTTTTTAAGCGGAGGTGATGTCCCAGCTACTACTTTCTTATATGTGAACCAGGGACAATAATAACAATTTAAAAATAAATTTGCAAATGTTATGTTGTGTAGTCTATCATAATATAGACACAGCCAGTTTTACTCGTTGAGAATTTTATTTGTGAGGGAATAATTACCTGATAATTTTATTGGAGTCTTACACACATGATACAGATGGTACAGATAGTCTATGCCAGATTGTCTATGCAGATAACTTGATTTTGACACTTAAGAAACAAATTAATGCTGTCACATTAAAGTTTGAACTAAATTGTCATACAATATGCTAGTGCAAGTATATAACAATTAGTTCAAACTTTAATCTGTGGAGGGCAGTAATACACGTAGCAGTGTCTACACTGCTGCAATTCTAATAGAGAAGAAGAAGAAGAAGAGAGCTAGTTCAAGATGAGCATTTATTGTTAAAACGTTTTTGTTTTTTTTTAGAAAATGAGCGATGGTTTCTCTAGATAAGACCCTTATTCATCGTCTGGGATTGTGTAGAATGTTTTGAAGCTGCAATGAAACTGTAATTTTGACCTTCAATCATTTGGGCTCCATTGAAGTCCACTATATGGAGAAAAATCCTTGAATGTTTTCATCAAAAACCTTAATTTCTTTTCGACTGAAGAAAGAAAGACATGAACATCTTGGAACACATGGGGGTGAGTAAATTATCAGGAAATTTTCATTTGAAAGTGAACTAATCCTTTAAGTATGCATTTTTTGGGTGACGGGAAAAACACTGAAGTGGTAAACATGTTCCTAATATGGTAAAAGGACAGAGGCTTCAGCCTTGAAGGTTAGAGATATAAAAGTGAGGGGAAGCTTTCATTCTTTGTCTCACACTCTGCAGCTACTTGCGTTTCTGTATGACTGTCTGACATTTCTTGCAAGAAATAAAACTTTCGAAAGACAATTAGACATTTTTGTCACTACGTTGCTGTCTTGATGCCAGCCATTCGCTGCACTGCTGATTGATACTTCTGCCCTTGGAACAAAAGAACACGCAGTAATCTCAGACAATTTAATCCAGATATTTTAATCCAGTCCGCAAATTCGTTTGAAGAACCAAATTAGCCCGAGTTCAGTTATCACGATTAGAAGATCTGGCATCTGTCAAATCATCTCAGATGTATTAAGCGAGGTACGAAGAACGGACCCCTGTTCTTTTCTTGTTTCCTGTTTCTTGTGCCATGTTTTGTTGTCCCTTTGTTGATGGTTTTCCTTGACTGTCTCTCAGGTGTGCCTTGTTTTCTTGTTACCCTCGTTAGCTCTGTCAGTATATACAGTATAGCCCTATGTAAGGGGCCGTTTACATGACACCGTTTTCAACTAAACATAGAAAACTTCTTATGCGTTTTGAGTGTTCGTTTACAACGGCCTTTAGGGGGCCTGAAAATGTAAACTTATAAAAACGGGATTCAAAGTGCACGTTTTTGAAAATTATAACGTTATCGTTTCCATGTAAACTACAAAAACACGTATTTGTATAAACGGTGACATCTTGTGCATGTGTATTATGTGTTCAGTCTATAGTTTTTCTGAGTGAGCTCGCCAGCTACTGGCCTGGCTGGCAGTATAATACAGCGCTTTTAATCGTTTTCATGGATCCGTGTGAACAGGCATTGTTTTGACAATGTTGATGTCTGTACGCAAAAAACGCAAAGGAAAAACATTTCATTGTCATAGATATATACGCATCGATGTCATGTGAACGCACTTAGTTCCATACCTATAGCTGCCTGCCTTCCTTGCCTCCCTCTGTTACAATAAGCTTCTTTCCCAACTTTTTTGGAATGTATCACCAGAATCAAACTTAGAATGAGTGTATATTTGGACTTGGAATGTGGGCTATTTAAAGGTGCTAAAGAGGATGTTTTATTTTATACATTTTTGCAATATTACTTGAAACTGTCTTTACTAACTGATAAAAGACTATTTATTAGGTGCACTGAAAGGAATAATATTAATATACATCATAGAGCCTTAAAAACATCAGCCAATCGTTTACGTGATCATCGCATAAACGAATGGCCCTATGGCTTGTCAATCACTGCCATGACGTTCCTTGTGAGAGACGTGCACGGCTGCGTGCTCCAGTAACTTTCCACACTCCACAGGCGCCGCATGCGATGTTTTTGTCCGGAGACAGGAGTAACAACTGCAGATTATGAGTTACCTGCGGTGAGTCCGACATAATGAATCCACTAACATGATACAGCGAATTCCGGTGGTAAACACTAGTGTTCCAATACTCGTGGCACGAGTTTTGGGAAGCGTTCACTCAAAAGGAGGGGGGGTATTCTTATGCATGCGCTCATTTAAAAAACTCAGTAACAGTCTTTGGTTTCTCAGTCACCGAAACAATCCTCTTTATCACCTTTAACGTGTTATAAAAACAGTGAAAAACAGTGAAACTGTGATTGACTCAATAAATCACTTATGGTTCTTTTGATCACTCCAGCCTAAACTTTGATTCACATACTATATCTTATATATTGTATTTTTACAAAATAATTGCACGTAGCATATGGAACTTTAAAATACCTACAGACTTGATGGACATGTTGTATAAGTAATAATCTGCAAAATGCTGAAACAGCATTGTATTTTTGTATATGAATTATATATGTATTTTTTTTACATATGAGGCAGATGATAGTTTTCTAGCTTCAGCACATATATGAAATGTACTTTTCAAGCCAGTGCAAAAATAAACATAATAATAAGCTACTATCCATTTAACAGGAGCAATACTAACATAGTCTACGTTGAACTCTTCTTCCTCATCCTCTCCTCGCAGCTTCCTCACACACATTTGTATGAACTCTTGAAATGTTGTTGCCATGTAAACGTCCTCATTCTGCAACTGCAACTGTACTGCCCTCAACTTTACCTCTTCCACCAGTCTACAGTTTGAAAATAGGAAAAAAATCTTTGAATTAAATAAAGGGAAAAGTGAGGAATTACTGTATATTTACATGTATTATATATCATGAGAATTAGAAAATTATACATGCACACACAATTACCTGACTACATCCATCGAAGCAGCACCAGACTTAAAGTAGTCAGTAGTGTCTTCAATCTTCTCTACATTAGTCAAAATACTCTTCCACACCACCTGAACAAAAATACTACATGAGTCTTCTAGCTTCAACACATTTTATCTTTCAGAATGTAAAAAAAAAAAAAAATGTTTTTAAAGGGTTAGTTACCCAAAAATAAAATTTCTGTCATTAAGTACTTACCCTCGTGTCGTCCCAAACCTGTAAGACCTTTGTTCATCTTTGGAACACAAATTAAGATATTTTTGATGAAATCTGAGGGTATCTGATCCACACATAGGCAGCAACGTCATTGCAGCTTTTGACAGTGGTTCAACCTTAATGTTATGAAATGATGAGAATACTTTTTGTGTGCAAAAACAAAACAAAAATAAAGACTTTATTTAACAATTTGAATTCATACGCAACAGTTCTGACATAGAACATGGAAGCTTTCACTGCGTTCACTATGTAAACTACGTAGGACAACAGTTTAAATTGTTAAATAAAGTTGTTATTTTTGTTTTGTTTTTGCACATAAAATGTATTCTCGTCGCTTCATAACATTAAGGTTGAACCACTGTCTGTAGTCACATTGACTATTTTAACAACCTTGTTTTTACAACCTTTATGGACCTCAAAAGGTGCCTAAGTGTGGTTCATAAACCCTCAGATTTCTACAAAAAATATCTTAATTTGTGTTATGAACGAATATGAACGAAGGTCGTCCAGGTTTGCGACGACAACAGGGTGAGTACCTATTGACAGAAATTTCTTTTTTGTGTGAACTAACCCTTTAATATGGGTACATATTAACACACACAAATATTATGGTGACTATTAATGAACTTATTCAGATGGGTTTTTTTACCCTCATCTGCTCAGCAAACTGTTTTTCATCCTCAGAAAGCTCCACAGTGGAACTGACACCAGCTTTAAAATACTGAGACGCAGCAATCATCTTCCCATCCTCAAACTGCAGGTTCTTCACAAGCAACTACACACAAGTACAAACACACTTTATGTATAAATACATGTACACAAACGTATCTAAAACCTCAGGGAAAACATCGAATAAATGGTGTTTAACATACAGTATGTACATCGAGTCACACTATTCACACATAGTGCATTGGTTCACTTTCAAAGTTGTAAAACACTTTTAATAAAACAACATTAAATTACACATTTTATTGGGTAAAATGTGCAAACTCAATAATCAAATTCTATCATGATTTACTTACCCTGATGTCATTCTGTAGACATTTGTGTTAAACAAAAGAAGCAATTTTAAAAATGTCTCTGTGTTTTTTGTCTATACAATGAAAGTCAGTGGGGTCCAATATTGTTTTGGACCTCACTGACTTGCATGGTATTGTCAAAAAAATTGTCATTTTTTATCATAAGGGCTAGAATTCTGCTGAATCCTTGAGTTAAGACGAAAAGAAATGTATAGCTCAGATTTTATTCTCATCTATAAAATATATTCTGTATATATTTTTATATTAACCCCACAAAAATTACTTTTACAAAGTATTCCTAGGCAGCTTGTCCAGTTCACACTAAATTTCAGATCTTCTAGAGACTCTCATGACAAAAACTTACCTAAATTACCTAAAGCATTTTGAATTGGTACATAATTTCTAAGATGTGATCTAATTCATTTTCTGGCTGTGGTGACAATTTTTTATGGTGACATGCTGAAACATTGAGACTTCTGTCTAGCATGTTTACATTGAAAATGCTTCTGATGCTAGGGGCTATATATTAAAAATAACCTATTTGTGAAACTCTGATCAAAGAAGTTGACATCTGACACATGTCACATGTGCACTCTGTTCTGGGGCCCGTTCTTCGTACGTCGCTAACTCAGTTAGCTGGATTTGATTGTTGACGATTTGGCATGATCTTGGATTGTTTGGTTCTTCGAAGCTCATCCTAGACTTGCTGTCATAGCAACAGGTCCGTAAGCTCAAATGTGCTCGGGAGCAGGCTTATTTCATGTAAACAGGATTAGATTGCATTTTTTTATGCGGAGGTGATGTTTAAAGTCTGTCCCAGCCTCTGCTACTTTCCCACAGGAGTACCCTAATGTAAACCAGGTACAATAATAATGATTTAAAAATAAATGTGCAAATAACACTATAATGCCGTGTAGTGTCATAATATAGACACCGACAGTTTTACTCTGTGAGAGATTCATTCGTGAGGGAATAATTACGTAATATTTTTTATTGGAGTTTTACACAATGTACAGATGTCTATGACATACATGCATTTGTGCATTTGAACCACGACATATATTATGGGAGTGGCTTGATGAAGCGCAGGAGATGCAGATAACTTGATCTTGACCCTTAAGAAACTTTAATTAATGCTGTCAAATATGCTTCAAAGGTAAATTAGTTGCTAATTACAACATTGAAATAAAAAATTTTATGTACAAATAATAGAAATTGTGAATATAGCCTAAATAATTGGGTAATCATGTAAAAAAAAAATAGTGCACATTTAATTTCTCTAACATTTATGTCGTTCTTCTGTCATTTATTCGCTTGGCTGTTTCCTTATAAATGTCTAGAAATTCGTCAAGTTTTTCGACAGGTGTCTTTTCTCATTCTATGATGTCATTACGTTGCCGTCTTGACTACAGCCAATCGCTGCTTTGCTGATCAATGTTTCTACTATCGATACATATCCCCTTTTAAGCCAACACATGAACGCGCAATTATCTCAGATAACTCAGTCCAGCGATACTAATCATACACAACAGGTGTGTTCGAAGAACCCAATTAGCCGGATCATGATTAGCACGATGATATCATCTTGGATGTGTCATTTGATCTCGGATGTAATAAGCGACGTACGAAGAACGGGCCCCTGGACTCATTGTTGGACTTGTTGTTGTTCCATTTCCCGCCACCTGTTAGTCACCATGGCAACTGATCACCACTATTATCACACCCAGCTGTTCCTAATCACCCTCCTTGCTATCCCTTGTATATAAGCCCTTTGTTGTCTGGTATCGTTGATGTCATGTTGGTATATGTTCCTGTGGATTCCTGGTTATCCCCTAGTAAAGTCTTATTATGAACTATATCTCCTTGTCGTGCGCTTGGTGTACCAGCATCCGTAACAACACAGAAGCCACAGCATCAACAAGATATATTCTTTTGAATTTGTATATTTTGATAACCATCTCTTCACATGTGCTTGGAGTGTGATGACTGAAGCTTGCACTTAAAAGATACAGTTTACCCAAAAATGAAGAAAAACAAAACAAAAATAAATATTCCAAAAATAAATAACTGATTTCAAAACTGTATGACTTTTTTTCTTGAGTAGAACATGAAAAAATATATTTTGAGAAAAGACTTTTGTTGTTTTTGTCCATTCAATGGAAGGCAAATGTCACCAAAACTTTTTGGCTACCAACATTCTTCAAAATATCTTTTTTTGTGCACAGTTGAAGAAATGCATGAGTAAACGATGACAGAATTTTCATTTTTGCCATATTATGTAAGTTTTTGTCAGTCCTTTCACGATGACATTTTTACAGTTACAGGCAAATTTATATAAAGTTTAGCAAATATAATAGCACAACGTTTCTCAAAGTCCTTACCGTCTTGCCATCATTCCCAAAAAGAACAAGGCCACTTTTGGTAACCAGACCGGGTCGACTTGCTCCAGGGATTTCCAGAGGTTGACCATTGCTGGAAGAATGGTCATTTTCCAACAGTGTTGATCCATAAAATGACACATTCTACCAGAAGAACGAAAATAACACTGTTGCATTTGACTAAGAGTGTCTACATGTTTAGTGTGCTGTTGTGTGTTTAACAGTTAGTTAAAACACTCACTTTGCCGTCAATCTCTGCCCAGGCTCCAGGTACTCTGTCATTCCCTCTAATCCAGTTATGAATGGCTTCTGCTGGCTGGTTCCATTCAATCTATGCAACCAATCATAGACTGTAATTGTTGTACACAACATTTCAACAATAACCATCAAACAAGCTATACATCTATAAATTGGCTGCTGTGCTGTGCCGAAGATACTCCACCTTTGAATTTTCTTTCTTCTGAATACACTCATATGTGGCTCCTTCCTCCGGCTGCTTGATTCTCGGTGCTTTACCCACTGAAATTAGCCTGACTGCCTCCACCTACAGTAAAACAAAAACACACACACACACACACACACACACACAAGAATCCAAAGGTGCCCTCCTATACAACAACTGCATCAGACTACTTTCTGGACTTCAAATCCTATTGTTTCTACATTAATCCAATAACTGATATGCTGTTAACTTTATGGATAGCAAACTATATTTTGCAATATAATGTAGCTGTAAATGTTTCTGCAGTAATCCACACCATGCCTTTGACTCCCTCTGGAAACAGAAAGCGCTTGTAGATGGTGTTTACGTTGTCATTCGGCTCAACATCGCATTCTCTTTGCAAAAGAATTGGTCCTGTGTCCAGTCCATCGTCTGCCCAGAACACAGTAAACCCACCCTTCTTATCACCATGAATCAAAGTCCTTAGAGAAATACATGCAAAATAACAAAGCAGAAATTCTGTTAAACGAACATAATTTACACACACAACAACAAAAAATCTGGCATAATTTACTAATCCTCAAGCTGTTTCTTTTAGTAAAACATAATATATTGCCAAACTCCAAAAGGACAAAAGATAAAATATGATACTTTTAAAAAACAAACATAAAAGTCTAAATATTCTATGGCAGGAATGGACAACTCCGGTCCTGTAGGGCCAGTGTCCTGCAAAGTTTATCTCCATCCCTGATAAAAACTCACTTGCCTATAACTTTCTACTAATCCTAAAGACCTTGATTAGCTGGTTCAGGTGTGTTTGATTAGGGTTGGAGCTAAACTCTGCTGGACATTGGCCCTCCAGGACCGGAGTTGTCCATCCCTGTTCTATGGCCTGGTTACACAGACAGGGCTTAGCCTAAACCAGGGTTAGGCCTTAGTTCAATTAGGGCATTTAAGTAGCTTTTATAACTAGAAAAAACAGTACTGGTGTACATCTTGAGACAAAACACTGGCAATGACATATTTTAGTATATGTCAGTACAAGTTGCTTGCAGTTAAACCAGCTCAAACATGCATTTTAGTCTACGAGCTTAAGCCTTGTCTGTGAAACCAGGGGTTAGAGACTACAAAGTTAACGTTCGAAAGATGTTTTTAGAATTTTCACTCTTTTTTTCCCAGGAATATAGTCCAGAAAAAGTGATGATGATGATACAGTGTACTGGAGAAATGTCAAATAAATTCTTTCAAGAACAAGAATGTATAAAAATAATAGACATTTGCAATTGTAATGCTAGTATTGTTGATGCTAACAGCTACAACATCTAGCAGACAGTAAAGTATAGGGTGACCAAACGTCCTGTTTTCCCAGGACATGTCCTGTTTTCACGTCCTGTCCTGGCCGTCCTGGTTGTTTTTTATAAAGTGATGAAAATGTCCTGGTTTTCATTGTTTTTCATTGGGCAATTAAATTGACCGGTGTTAGGAGATTTTCAGTTTCTGAGATTTTTGGTTTCCGAAGGCGGAGCATACATTATTATAAATGAGTTTCGCAGACATGCGTGATTGCACGTGCAACTGAGAATATTAGTTCACATTGTATCTCAAAACATTAGTGGATTATTCCATAAAGGTAACTATATTCTCAGTGTCGCGGCTGACTTATGCCCAAACTACAGTTGTTTACTACTTCTAGGTAACAGTTTATAATGTTTTCATTATTATGCATGATTTGTGCAGTCGTCTGAATAACAGATACTTTGTGTAACAGCAGAGCAACCTTCAGCTATCGTCTACAATGAGTTCAGCTCGTTGTGCTCTTCCTTTGTACCTTGCGATGTAAAAGCTGACAGGCCTATATACATTTCGTTATAACTTTCATGCTTATTTGTTAAGCAACCAAAACTGCTGGGAAAGATCAGCTCTACAGCAAAATATAAATGGGCAAACAAGGAGGATGAGGAAGAAAAACAGGATGAAGAGGAAAACAAGGATGAAGAAAACTAAAGATTTTTTTTGTTAGTTTTTGTAAGTTTGTGAGAGCTATTTTTGTTAAATTTGGATTGCAGAGGTATTTTTTTAGGTATTTATTTTTCTAATAAAGAAGAGACATTATTTCTTTCATTATTTAATTCATTATTTTTTAAACTTGTCATAATAAAACATGTTGAGTAACTGAGAAGCCTATCTAAATTTGTGTCTTTGGTTATGGATAGCATTTTGTAATATAACAATTTTCTATACTTTAAATGTATTGAAATTATAAGGCATCTTTGAGTAAACTTCGAGCATCATTTGAGTATCTCATTGCTGGGCCAAGTGTCCTGGTTTCAGTAATCAAAATATGGTCACACTAGTAAAGACACACCAATGACCTACTTATGATAACCACCTGCCTCTCATATATCATTTATCTTACTAGCATAATTCTAATTAGAGTCACCACACATATGGACACACTCTCTAATAAAAACATAGAGAGAAAAACACACACATACTGACCAGTTAATGGCAGAGGCACCTCTGTGTCTGGGCAGCAAAGAGGGATGATAAATAATGGAGCCGTGTGTTGGGTGATCTATCACTTCCATAGGGATGAACTGAGAGCAGAAAGGTAGAACATTCAGTTCAGCACCAACTGCCTTGTACTGATCCACTACTTCGGTAATGGCCTTTCCCTTCAGCCTCCAGCGGGGAAACTTGAACACTGGCACGCCATCCTTCTCTGCCTCGGTCGCTGGGGAAAGTTAAAAGATTTAGATTAATTCTGTGTAATTTGTGCAACCATGAAGTTAGATGGCGATAGAGAGGCCAAAGTTCCATAGCCTTGCTTTAATTCATAAATATCTCCAACATGACCTAAAATAACCCTGTCTTGTCATAAAAAGGTCAAATTAAAAACATACCAACCGACACCTATTTGGCATTATGTTAATAATTTTCCCTGATTCCTTAATTCATTGTGTATATTTCACACCAAGAAGAACATTTGGTGCAACAGCATAAGAGTGCTGTTACTGTTTTTTTTTTGTCATCTGAACAAATTCTCATGCCGAAGTTTGTGTTGGGGTGAACAGTCCTTAATAGTCACATGAATTTACATGAAAGAAACTTACCAAGTGGATCCACTTTTCCATCTTTGTCAGGAATGGTGAACACACCAACAATAGTGTGGCCCTCCTTCTTCAATTCTTTATACACTTCCTGTCCAAAGAGACTCTGGCCAATCACAGCAATCTTCATCATAGATATTCACTGATGTCTAAAATAAAAGTAACGCACATTATATGACTACACACTACTATTATAAACTACTATCATTACTTTACATGACAGCATATTAGAATATATTATAAAAAATATTTTGAAGACCTCTTTTACCACCAATTTTTTAACCGTAAACAAATGCACTTCCTATAACTTTTTTTTTTTTAGAGAAACCTCTGCTTTCTGCATTCCACTTCTCTAACTTGTTTACCTCTCTGTCTTAAAGGAACACTCTACTTTTTTTGAAAATAGGCTAATTTTCCAACTCCCCTAGAGTTAAACAGCAGGCACAATGATATTATGCAGCGCCTGTGACCCCCTGCTTGCACAGGGAGCATGCCTTGCAACCATGGAGACATTTGTGAGAGACGCTGCGTAATATCATTGCGCCTGCTGCACCCATGGTACGGCAGCAAAGTTCCTTGATTATTACACCAGAATAAGAGTCTAGTTCCTGGTTGTCCTGCGTCCTTAATAAACAAGCTACAATTAGTCCAAAATGCAGCTGCTAGAGTTCTTACCAGGTCAAGAAAATATGATCATATAACACCAATTTTGTCATCTCTACAATGGTTACCTATTATGTTCCGTATCGATTATAAAGTATTGCTGCTGACGTATAAGGCCCTAAATGGCTTAGCTCTTGTGTACTTAACCGACCTTCTATTGCCCTACAATTCTTCATGCTCTTTAAGATCACAAAACTCTGGACTTCTGGTTGTACCTAGGATATCTAAGTCCACTAAAGGAGGGAGAACTTTTTCACATTGGACTCCTAAACTCTGGAATAGCCTTCCTGATAATGTTCAGGGCTCAGACTCGCTCACCCAGTTTAAATCTAGATTAAAGATGCATCTCTTTAACCAAGCATTCACATAATGCTTCTCATATCAGATCACTTGCACATGACTATCTTTGCTTAATGTTATGAACAGCAGCTACGCTAATTATTAGGGCCCGAGCACCGATGGTGTGAGGACCCTATTGGAATTGCTCAGCCAATTATTCTTCTTCTCCAAAATGAATTGCAATTTTGAAGGCCTAAACATTATCAAAGACTCATGAAACTTTGCACAAGCGTCAGAAGTGGTGAAAATTTACATCTGATATGGGTTTCAGAATTAGGTGTGGCAAAATGGCTCGATAGCGCCACCTACAAAATTTCAATTAAGCGCCCTTCGTGCTACGTTTCACGTACAGTTATGAAATTCGGTAGACAGATGTAACAGCCAAATACCTACAAAAAAGCCCCTGGGTGCAAAGTTTGTAAACCCAACAGGAAGTGAGATATTTTGAATTTTCTCTGCAAAAATTTGGCAGTTTTTGCCATTTCCACATGTTGTACTTTAACGAACTCCTCCTAGAGCTTTAATCAGATCAACATCATATTTAGTCAGTCTAATCTAAAGGCCTTTGAGACGTTAAATTGCGAAGATCTAGAGTTTTCGTTGAAGGGCGTGTCCGTGGTGACCGACAAAGTCTGATGTTTCGCCATGTAAGGTGAATCACTTTTTTGAGGGCCAAAACATACTCGAAAATTCATGAAACTTTGCAGATGCGTCAAAAGTGGTGAAAATTTATGTCTGATATGGGTTTCAGAATTAAGTGTGGCAAAATGGCTCGATAGCGCCACCTACAAAATTTCAATTAAGCGCCCTTCGTGCTACGTTTCACGTACAGTTATGAAATTCGGTAGACAGATGTAACAGCCAAATACCTACAAAAAAGTCTCTTGGAGTGAAATCTGAAAACCAACAGGAAGTGAGATATTTTGAATTTTCTTTGCAAAATTTGTGCAGTTTTTGCCATTTCCAGACGTTGTACTTTAACGAACTCCTCCTAGAGATTTAATCAGATCAACATAATATTTGGTCAGTCTAATCTAAAGGCCTTTGAGACGTTAAATTGCGAAGATCTAGAGTTTTCGCTGAAGGGCGTGTCCGTGGCGGCCTGGCAAAGTTCGATGTTTCGCCATGAAACAGGAAGATGTTGTATCTCGGGCATACAATGTCTGATCTGCCCCAAACTTCACATGTTTTATTAGAGTCCTGACCTGAAGACATTTATATGACAATATTCAGTTACAGTCATAGCGCCACCTGGAGGCAACAGGAAATTACATGTTTTACACTGTGATCAACTCCTCATAGAGATTAAACCAGAAGCACATAATATATGGCCAGTCTTATCTTAAGGCCTTTGAGATGTTAAATATCAAAGATCTTGAGTTTCTGCTGAAGGGCGTGTCCGTGGCGGACTGACAAAGTCTGATGTTTCGCCATGAAAGAGGAAGCTGTTGTAACTCAGGCATACTATGTCTGATCTGCTCCAAACTTCACATGAGTGATAAGAGTCCTGGCCTAAAGACATCTATATGACTATATTCAGTTAGCTATAGCGCCACCAGTTGGCAGCAGGAAATGTGGCACTTTTACATGATTTTGCCATAATTCTCCTGTATTTACTTGCTCACATGCATGTCGCCCACTGTTCGCTGTTTTCCTAAGGCCAACGGGTGGCGGTGAGCCCGGGTGCGAGGGCCCTTTCATCGCTGCTTGCAGCTTTAATTTTCCATTTGCTTTTCTGTTTTATCTCAGGACACCTGTCCCGAGGTGACTAGAGAGTACAGTTTGGATCCAGCCTCTTAAGAAGACCTCTGACCAACACCTTTGAAGAGACGGCACTTGCAAGGACTTCAGATGACGCAACATCTGGATCAACATGCACATTCCCAAATTTCAAAATATCCTAATTTTTGTTAATATGTAATTCATTATTTCCAGGAGCTCATTGCTTCTACCTTAAAATTAAACTGCTAACAGTGATTGTAAATTAAATTGCCTAAATTATTACTTTGTTAGCTAACTGCATGATTATATGTACATTTCTGAAACCACATACATTGGACAGTAACCTCCAATACCAGATTCTCTAAATTGTAATGTTGACATGCATTCTCTGTAAAGCTGCTTTGAAACGATATGTATTCTGAAAAGCACTATACAAATAAATGTGAATTGAATTGAGTTCCTAGCCATATCTGCCTGGAAAATCGCAACTTTTCATTTTCCGTCGGTCTTAGTACACAATGTAACTACAGAAGAGTCAAGTTTTAAATAGGAAAAATATTGAAAATCTTTGGTCATTTTTGAGCGAGATGCTAACGGTCTAATCAGATTCAATGAACTATGCTAATCTATGCTAAAAGTGGTACCACCAGACGCAGAGAACAGCTGAATGGATTCGAAAACGGTTAAACTCAACTGTTTAACTCTAGGAGAGTTGGAAAATGAGCCTATTTTCAAAAAAAGTTGAGTGTTCTTTTAAAGGGTTAGTTCACCCAAAAATAAGAAAGGATAGAAAGCAATGTAAATACGTAATTACAATGTATTTAAAAAAATAAAAAAAACTGCACTGTCAATACAACGTAAACAGTGTAGGAGAATGACAGGGAATAGACAAAATTGTTTTGTTTTGCGCACAAAAAGCATTCTCGTCGCTTCATAACATTACAGTTGAACCACTGTAGTCACACTGACTATTTTAACAATGTCTTTACTACTATAATGGACCTTGAATGTGGTAATTAAGTTGCTTTCTATGGGGGATTAAAAAAACAAAAATATCTTAATTTGTGTTCTGAAGATGAACTAAGGTCATGAGGGTAAGTAATTAATGACAGGAATTACATTTTTAATTGAACTAACCCTTTAATATTAAAACTTGGAATTTAGTACTGCAAATATTGTTGGTTCCCATTTAGTCGGTCACGTTCGACGTACGTCGGACAGACCGACGAATAGGAATCTCGCTAGAGAGGCCAATCTACTTCGAGTGTAACTAAACGAGCCAATGCACATTGGCATGCAATCATATGCATCAGCTGCTTGCCTCGCAGCGCGGGTATATAATGAGCAGCAGGTGCGTTGCATCTTCAGCTTTTCGCTTCGGAGCCAAACCTTCCATGAAGACAGCTACTGGAAGCGAGTGTGGTGAACGAGTCTCTCTTCAAGACGTCTCTTTGTTGCGAGGTGCAGGCGGACAGCGCAGCAGCGGGGCCGATTCTCCTTTTGTTGTTTTTTGCCTTTGGTTTGATTGAGCAAAGCTGTAATCAGCGTGAAGGCCGTTTTCACGGCTGGTGAAACGGTGCCCCTAGAGCGCTATAAAGCTGTTGTTACAGCTGGTAAGAGGAGCGCCTTCAAGGAGAGTGCACACGACAGGCTGCACATTCCCTGTCTGTGCTGCAGCGGCTATTCCCCTGCGTGCTTCAGCACCTAAAAGAGTCAGTCCTTGAAAGAGCTAACACGAGTAGTTCGCGTCTTTATAAAGATGTCGTTCTACTTGTGTGTTTCTGGATGCGGTCGTTACCTGGTGCCTCGGGATGGTCACCAGCGCTGTATCGCGTGCTTGGGCTTAAGGCACGCTGAGGCAGCGTTTGTGGATGAGTCATGTACCCATTGTGGGAAGATGACCATCGCGGAGTTGTGGTCGAGACTCCACTTTCTGCAAAGGGGTGGAGTCCCGGTCCCGACGCCTCGCTCCAATCCTCCTCAGAGGGTTGCTGCGAGCGGCGGGGCTGGTGACTTGAGGATAACGGTGAGCGCGCTTCCTTCGGGGAACCAACCCCCTAGGAACCCTCCCCCCTCGTGCGCTCCGCAGCCAGTAGAGCTGCCCGCGGAACGTGGTGGACCACCCCAGAGGTGTGTACCATCCGTTTCCTTCGGAGCTCCCCCAGACGACCGGATGTCGATCGCTGCATCGGAGGGTGAGCCTGATACTTCTGGGGAGGATGAGTCGGCGCAGTTGCCTCCTTCGGGGGTGACAACTGTGCCCGACACGGACCCGGAAATGATGGCTATGCTTTCCCGGGCCGCCAACAGGGTCGAGCTCGTGTGGAATCCTCCACCGTGTCCCGAACCCTCGAGGTTGGATGACTGGTATCTCGGGTTGGCCAGGGCTGGTTCTCAGCCCCCCACCCCAGTGCCCTTCTTCCCGGAGGTGCATGAAGAGCTCACGGGCACGTGGACGGCACCTTTTACTGCCCGAAACCGTGTCGGTGGGTCCTCCTCCCTCACCACCCTTGATGGCGGGGCAGCGAAGGGTTACACGCGCATACCCCCTGTGGAACGGGCCGTTGCTATGCAACTGTGCCCTAACTCCACCTGGCGGGGGGAGCCGTCTCTCCCTTCCCGGGCCTGTAAGTACTCGTCGGATCTTACCGGCAAGGCTTATCAGGCCTGTGGGGAAGCTGCCTCTGCCTTACACGCTATGGCGTTGTTGCAGGTCCATCAGGCCAAGGCACTGAGGGACCTGCACGAGGGTGGTCATGATCCACAAGTTCTCCAGGAACTTCGTGCTTCGAGCGACGAAGGTTACGGCGCGGTCAGTGGGTCGTGCGATGTCCACTATGGTGGTCCAGGAACGCCATCTCTGGCTGTGTCTTGCGGACATGAGGGATACCGACAAGGTCAGGTTTCTTAATTCCCCCGTGTCCCAGACCGGCCTTTTCGGCGACGCGGTCGAGAACTTTGCCCAACAGTTCTCGGCTGTTCAAAGGCAGTCTGAGGCCATCAGTCACATCCTGCCGAGGCGGTCAGCTGCTGCACCTCCACCGCCGGCGGCACCTCAGACTACCCGTCGCCGAGGGCGCCCCCTGCAGCCGCCCCCGCTCCCGCGCCCCAGCAGCAGCAGCCTCCATCCAAGCGGCGCCGTGGAGCCGGTCGCGGCCGGGGTGCCCAGCCCGTCCAGCCACCCCCCAAGAAGAAGGGTGGCAAGGCCAAGTCCAAGCGGCCCTAGGACGGGCGACCCGGAGATGGAGGGGACTGCTCTTCAGGAGGTGGTGACTGCACCGCTCCTTCCCCCGGAGGAGGGCTGGGTGGAGAATCTTTTGTTGTTTCCTTTTGTTCCGCCGCTGGCTCAACGACCAGTGGTACCCAAATTTTCAATAAAAGAGCAGTTTCCTTTATCTCCGGGTCCGATGAGGGCTCGGAGAGCAGTGGGAGGGCTAGAACCTCACCACTCTCATCCACCTCTTCTGTCGCCAGCGGACAGCAGCGAGCAGCAGGTAAGCAAATCCTCGACTGCTCCCTCTGTCCACCCGTGGAAGCAGGTAAGTGTTGCACAGCACACTTTGACCCAGCTTCGGGCCGCCTCACACAGAGAGCCTCCCGGGCCGCGTCCCTGCGTTCCACCTCGCTGCCCCGCGGCGGGTACGCCGGTGGTCCCCTTGGTGCCGCTGGTGCGGTCTCTGGGAGCCTGGCTAGCGCTCCCCAGTCCGTCTCGCTGGCTCCTCCGGACCATCAGGCTCGGCTATGCGATTCAGTTCGCCCGGCGTCCCCCCAAGTTCAGGGGCGTCCTCTTCACTTCAGTGAAAGATGTCGATGCCCCTGTTCTGCGTGCGGAGATCGCAGTCCTACTGGCGAAGGACGCGATAGAGCCGGTCCCTCCAGCCGATTTGAGGTCAGGGTTCTACAGCCCCTACTTCATTGTACCCAAGAAAAGCGGTGGGTTACGACCGATCTTGGACCTGCGAGTTTTGAATCGGAGCCTTCACAAGCTACCGTTCAAAATGCTTACGCAGAAACGCATTTTCGAGTGCATCCGTCCCCAAGATTGGTTTGCAGCGATCGACCTGAAGGATGCGTACTTTCATGTTTCGATTCTTCCGCGACACAGGCCATTCCTGAGATTCGCGTTCGAAGGTCGAGCATATCAGTACAGAGTCTTACCCTTCGGGCTGGCCCTGTCTCCCCGCGTCTTCACGAAAGTCGTGGAGGGAGCCCTTGTTCCCATGAGAGAACAGGGTGTTCGCATTCTCAACTACCTGGACGACTGGCTCATTCTAGCACAGTCTCGGGATCAGTTGTGCGAACACAGGGACTTAGTGCTCAGGCACCTCAGCCAGTTGGGGCTTCAGGTCAACTGGGAGAAGAGCAAACTCGCCCCAGTGCAGAGGATCTCTTTTCTCGGTATGGAGTTGGATTCGGTCGAACGGGTAGCACGCCTCACAGAGGAACGTGCTCGGTCGGTGTTGAACTGCCTGAATACGTTCAATGGCAGGACAGCGGTCCCACTGAAGTTTTTTCAGAGGCTCCTGGGGCATATGGCGGCTGCAGCGGCTGTAACACCGCTCGGTCTGCTTCATATGACACCGCTTCAGCACTGGCTTCACGGCCGAGTCCCGAGATGGGCGTGGCAACGCGGCACGTTCCGGGTGCCAATCACTCAGGAGTGCCGCCGTACCTTCAGCCCGTGGTCGGACCCCTTGTTTCTTCAGGCAGGAGTCCCTCTAGAACAGGTGTCCCGGCATGCTGTGGTCTTCACAGATGCTTCTACCACCGGCTGGGGTGCCACGTACAACGGGCATGCAGTCTCAGGGGTTTGGACGGGACCCCATCTGCATTGGCACATCAATTGCCTCGAGTTGCTGGCAGTACGCCTTGCGCTGAGCAGCCTCAAAGGCCTGCTTCGCGACAAGCATGTACTGGTCCGTACGGACAACACTGCGACCGTTGCGTACATCAACCGTCAAGGTGGTCTACGCTCCCGTCGCATGTCGCAACTCGCCCGCCATCTCCTCCTGTGGAGTCGGAAGCATCTGAGGTCGCTTCGCGCCATTCATGTCCCCGGTGTGCTCAACCGTGTGGCCGACGAGCTATCACGAGCTGCACTGCCCGGAGAGTGGCGACTCCACCCCCAGGTGGTTCAGCTGATCTGGAGAGAGTTCGGAGAGGCTCAGGTAGACCTGTTTGCCTCAACAGAAACCTCCCACTGCCAGTTGTTTTACTCTCTGACCGAGGGAACACTCGGGACAGATGCACTGGCTCACAGCTGGCCCCGGGGCCTGCGCAAATATGCGTTTCCCCCAGTGAGCCTACTTGCACAGACCCTGTGCAAAGTCAGGGAGGACGAGGAGCAGGTCTTGTTAGTTCCCAGAACTCTCACTCCTCGCGACAGCCCCTCCCTGGCCCATCCCTCTGAGGAAGGACCTCCTCTCTCAGAGACGGGGCACTCTTTGGCACCCGCGTCCAGACCTCTGGAAACTCCATGTCTGGTCCCTGGACGGGACGCGGAGGTTCTAGGTGACTTACCCCCTGAGGTACTTAACACCATCACTTCGGCACGTGCACTGTCTACGAGACGTGCTTACGCCTCGAAGTGGAACCTGTTCGTCGAGTGGTGTTCTTCTCGTCGAGAAGACCCCCGAAGATGCTCGATCGGAGTCGTGCTTTCCTTCTTGCAGCAAGGGTTGGAGCGTAGGCTGTCCCCCTCCACCCTCAAAGTCCATACTGCTGCCATATCCGCTTACCACGACCACATAGATGGCAAATCTGTTGGTCAGCACGACCTGGTCATCAGGTTCCTTAGGGGGCGAGACGGTTAAATCCTCCTCGTCCCCCCTCCATACCCTCTTGGGACCTTACTCTGGTGCTCAGAGCACTCCAGATTGCTCCCTTTGAGCCTTTGCTGTCAGCAGACTTAAAGATTCTCTCTATGAAGACTTTGCTGCTGGTGGCATTGGCCTCCATCAAGAGGGTAGGGGACCTGCAGTCATTTTCGGTCGACGAATCGTGCCTGGAGTTCGGGCCGGGTGACAGCCACGTGGTACTGAGACCCCGGCCTGGCTACGTGCCCAAGGTTCCTACCACTCCCTTCAGGGACCAGGTAGTGAGCCTGCAAGCGCTGCCCTCGGAGGAGGCAGACCCAGCCCTGGCTTTGCTCTGTCCAGTTCGTGCCTTGCGACTGTACTTAGACAGAACTCGAAGCTTCAGGACCTCAGACCAGCTCTTTGTCTGTTACGGAGGCCAGCAGAAGGGAAAGGCTGTCTCCAAGCAGAGGATGGCCCACTGGATAGTGGATGCCATCGCCCTGGCTTACCAAGCTCAGGGCGTGCCCTGCCCGCTCAGGTTGCATGCCCACTCCACGAGAGGTGTGGCATCCTCCTGGGCGCTGGCTCGTGGCGCCTCGCTAACAGACATTTGTAGAGCTGCGGGCTGGGCGACACCTAACACGTTCGCTAGATACTATAGCCTTCGTGTCGAGCCGGTCTCCTCCCGTGTTCTCGCCTCAGGTCAGAGGCACGGAGAGGCCCCGGCTTAGTGTCGGCTTGCTGCGCTACATGCGCATTCTATTCTCCAGAGAGTCCCTACGGGCAGACCCTGTTGAGTCCTCCGGTTACCCTTCGGCAGCCGACGTGGCGGAGCGTCTGGCGCCAGGCCTATACTCCGTTGTATCCTTGAGAACCGGATTTAGGCTGGGTTCCATATGTGTGACCCTACGGGGATCCCATATGGCTTTTTCCGCGGCTGCTCCTAAACAAAGCCCGTGTCTTTCCCTCTGGGAGAACCCATCTCTCACCGAGTGGAGTCACCCCAGTTCTTCCATATGTTGTACAACCTACAAGGTTAGTCCATATGTACTTATCCATATAACTCCTTCGGGGAAGGATATGGCTTCCGCAGCGTTCCTTATCGCATGTAAGGCTACGCTTTCCCAGCGTTATCCAATTGTCGCACTGAGTGGGTTTTGGGAACAACAGTGATCGACCCTCTCTGCGTGAGCCTGGTCCCACCGTCCTTAGGCAAGGGGGTTCAGGTGGCTCACGACAGAGCGCTGGAAGAGGGCAGCTCCTGTGGCGCTTTGGTAGGGATTCCTATTCGTCGGTCTGTCCAACGTACGTCGAACGTGACCGACTGAATGGGAACGTCTCGGTTACATAGGTAACCCTCGTTCCCTGAAGGAGGGAATTGAGACGTACGTCCCGTCGCCACAGGCGTTGTCCTGCTGATGCTGCCGCCTGCTGGGTTCGGCTCCTCAGCGAAAACCTGAAGATGCAACGCACCTGCTGCTCATTATATACCCGCGCTGCGAGGCAAGCAGCTGATGCATATGATTGCATGCCAATGTGCATTGGCTCGTTTAGTTACACTCAAAGTAAATTGGCCTCTCTAGCGAGATTCCTATTCGTCGGTCTGTCCGACGTACGTCTCCGTTCCCTGCTTCAGGGAACGAGGGTTACCTATGTAACCGAGACGTTCTTATGATGAATTGCTTGTGTTATGATGAATTGCTTGTCACTTTGGAATGACTAAATGTAAATGTTTGAGTGCTTCACAAGCCTATACTTCTTATGCAAGACCACATTCAAGGCAAAGTCAGGTAGTCCGGCCTACCACTGACAGAACCTTCCAAAACTGTTGCTTAGTCAATCAGTGTTTGTGTTGGTAATAATGAGCAAGGTGTGAACAGGAAATTCACTTAGCAAACCCTATGATTGTGCCTTTGGGCACTTAACTTCACCAAGGCACAAAAGTAAAGATGGACTAGGCACATATATAGGCCAATGTGAGTGTATCAAGCTAGTTAACAGAACTGTCACCTGCCCTTTTGGTCCAGTGCTTACGTACGTACACTACAACGATCTTACAGTGATTATGTACATCTGTTTCACTGATTATGTGCATCTGTTTTTATGCCTTGCAAATGTAAATATTTTGTTTTACACTGTATGCCATTATTTTCCAGTAAAGATGTTTATGATGTTACCAGCTTTCACAAAAATACATTATATACTACTGTGGGAAGCAGGGTGGGGCACAGAGGTTTGGGAACAGAGCAAGGTGGCGGGGGTGAGCATCACCTGTGCGCCACACCGGTCTCAAATCCCACAGAGGAGCTCCAGAAGCATAAAAGGAGGAGTGACGACAGTGAAGGACGAGAGGACCAGACCATGTTTTTTTGTTTTGTTTTAGTTTATGTGGCAGTCGTCTGTGAGGGGCTGCCACCTTACTTTCATTTTGTTGTTGTGTTTATTTTGTGACTAAAATTGTGTTAAAAGTCCTTCTTCCCTTATCAATGAACTTTGTTACAACTATATAATGTATTTTTTTGAAAGCTAGTATAAGCTATATATTATATAGCACTAAAATGTCCAGCTATTACACTACATAGAAATGTGAAATTTTACTAGTATCTAAAATGTTGGTATTGTAACAGCCTTATTTCCAGCAAACAAATGAGTGTGATAAGATTTTGGTCATATCACCCACTTTTTGGAGTGGTCCTTGTTTGCCGGAGTGTTTGCCACTGATAAGACTGGGAGACTTTGGTCTACAGAGGCTTGGGCTGGTATCTGTAAAATTTAAACAGAGTACACAAGCTTTCTTTTCAAATTGTCTGTTTTGGTCATGTACCCCACACGTGCTTGGATCTGAATGGTCGCTGTTTTCAGCTATATATTATTATTATGCTATTGGAGTACTGCAGCCCAAAGAACAAATTTAACTTAAAGTTGTGAAATTTGGCACACTTGTAGAGGATAGTCTTCACATTCCTTAATGGCAAATATGGGGTCTCTACCTCAAACCCTCTAGTTCCACCAACAGCTCAACATTTCACTTATGTCTCTTCTTGTAACTTTTAATCCTTAAAAAAAATGTAATTCTTCCTTATTTCCTTGGAGGTAGTCAATGCTATCAATTTCCACCTGACAAGATTTTCCACTATTTTGAATTTTCAAAACCCTCCTAGAGTGATCATCAGATCTTTACCAAATTTAAATTAACACATATTTTAGGCAAAAAGGTTATCAAAAGCTTTTCGATAAACCAAACCAATATTGTATAATGAATCAACAAATTTGATGAAGGGGATACCAGCAGCAGCGCAATGAAACACGTTGAAAATGGCCGTGTCCATCATACATTATACCAAACACAATTAAAATCACTATGAGTGGGGGACTTCCGGTCTGGCGTTCATCATGTAAGGTCGCAAGTTCGGGAGCTCTGCAAATAAATCTATAATTACTTTATATACTTGATACACCGCAATTTTAAACATCTCTAGCACTTACTAAACTATATAGCTAGACATTTTTTGCCTTTCGTGATAAAGTCGACCAAAGCTCAAAGACAGAAAAAGGCAGATTCAGCGAGCTCCAACGGATCTACTTCAGAGCTAGTTAAGGACGATGCTAGCACAATTGATGGTGCAGCAATTATGTCAGCAATTAAGTCATTGGAAACCGGAATACATCAAAAGTTTGACTTACATGCTGCTGAATTCCGAAGAGAAATATCATCTCTGCGTGAGGAAATGCAAAACTCGCTAGTATCGGTGACTTCGGATGTGAGAGCGCACGAGGAGAGACTGACCAGCCTTGAAAGTGCAACTTCAGAAGTTCAGAATGGACGACAAGCTTGCAGGCACTTGAGCCAACGGTAGCATCCTTGCAGAAGGAAATCGCTACTCTTCGTGCCAAATGTACGGATCTGGAATGTCGCTCCTGACGCAGCAACCTGTGCCTCTTGGGAATTCCCGAGGGCATGGAAGGCCCACAGCCTACAAAATTTGTGGCGGAGACGTTGAAAGACATTTTTGGTCTCGACGAACCGCCGTTCCTTGCCCGCGCCCACCGCACACTGGCGGCGAAACCGGCTGAGGGTCAGAGACCGCGTGCGTTCGTGATCTGTTTTCACCGATTCAACGTTAAAGAAGCTATTCTGCAGAAAGCCATCCAAGCTAAGCAGCTTAAATTCAAGGGCAAGGATGTCCACATTTTTCCGGACTTTCCTGCCGAGATCGCCAAAAAACGAGCTGCATACTACGATGTGAAACGGGTGCTGAGGTCACATCCTGATGTAAGATACGGACTGCGGGGCTTAACCGGCTTTCGGATTACCTACCAAGACATTGAACATAAATTTGATACGCCAGCTGAAGCGATGAGCTTTGTTAAACAACACATAATGTCTTCCTGAAAGGTATGACATTTGAACTGTGAACTGCCTCAACTGTTAACTTCTATAGTTTTGGCTGCCCATTTGAGTTAACTTGGATGCTGTCTGATAGTTTGTTGCCGTTTTCTTCTTTAACAGTATGATCATTTGTTATTGTTATAGTCACCTGTCTGATCTAACTATAGACTGTAGATCTAACATTTTTTGTTATTGTCAACGACTTTTTCGGAAATCTTATTGAACCATGCATAACTGTAAACGTTTTGTACAGTCTATATCAAAGTGCTCTGAAATTCTGCCCTTTTTCGGCTAACATATAATACAGGCTATATTTTTTTCTGTAACTTCTTGATTTGAGTATATTATTTACAGAGTCACTATCGAGTTCTGTTTAAAAGTGACTTGTTTGTGCTGTTGGGTGTTAACCCAGTGTAGCGTACACTCCTTCGATGGAAGTGTTAGCTCGTTTCGTAAGTGTGGAGTGGTCAAGAGGGTAAGTGATGGGGTGGGATGGGAGGGAGGGGTTGTTACTTTGATGCGGTGTTTGTTTCCAGGTTTAGTTATATATCCTTCAGGGTGTCGTCGTTTTTTTTTGTTTTTGTTTTTCTTCCTTTATTCTTTTTTTCTCTCTTTTCTATTTTGTTTTGTTATTTTCCTCCACCTTCTTTTCTTCCAGAAGATTGTCCCATTTGTTGAATATTTATTCTTATGAGTAGTTTGACAAACAGTGATGGGGCCCCTCCTTTGAGATGCATTAGTTGGAACTGTAAGGCTGTTAATAATCCAGTTAAGCGTAATCGAGTGTTGAACCATTTGAAGAGTTTAAAGGCAGATTTCGCCTTCTTACAGGAAACGCATCTTCGCTCCACTGACCACTTTAGATTAAAAAAGGGCTGGGTCGGACAAGTTTTTCATTCTATTTTTCATTCTAAATCTAGAGGCTGCGCAATCTTAGTGCATAAATCTGTTCCATTTGTTGCTTCTGACACTATTGTGGATCATAAAGGGAGATACATTATTGTAACGGGAACGCTATTCTCAGCCCCCCTTACTCTTGCAAATGTTTATGCTCCTAATTATGATGACCCATCATTTATCTCCTCTTTTTTCACTTGTATCCCCAATATTCACTCACACCCACTCATATTGGGTGGAGATTTTAATTGCGTGATGTCTCCCCATCTTGATAGATCTTCCAAAAAGATTATTGCACTATCAAAATGCGCTTCAGTCATTCATACACTTATGCAAAAATATGGTCTATGCGATGCATTTAGATATTTGAAACCCTCAGAACGGAAATACTCTTTCTTCTCCCATGTACATCAGACATACTCTCGAATTGACTATTTCTTTTTGGATCATAAACTTCTTCCATACTTACATGACTGTTCTTATAAAGGCATTGTAATCTCTGATCATGCACCAGTTGTGCTCGAACTTCAGATTCCACAACAACCACCCAAATACTGTCAGTGGCATTTTAATCCATCTTTGCTTAGTGACCAAGATTTTATTAACTTGATTTCTTCTAGCATTTCTAGCTTTATGGAAATTAATTCAACACGAGGCATGTCATATTCTACTATTTGGGAAACCCTGAAGTGCTACTTACGTGGTCTAATAATTTCTTATTCTTCTTATAAAAATCGAAAGAGGAAAAGACACCTTGAAAAATTGTCTGATTTTATTGCAAATATTGACACCCAATATGCTTCCGACCCCTCTCCTAAACTTTATGAAGACCGTCAACTGCTACAAACTGAATATGATATACTATCAACGGAAGAGGCAGAAAAAATGATTATACGCGCACAGCACCAGGTCTATGAGCAAAGTGATAAGATGGGGAGATTACTTGCTCACCAAATTCGTCAAGCTGAGGCATCCCGCATGATACCTCAGATTAGGTTACAAACAGGAACCATTACGGTCAACCATAAAGAAATAAATTCCCAATTTAAGCAGTTTTATACTGATTTATACACTTCAGAATCGTCATCGGACACATCCCAATTGGAAACTTTCTTATATGATGTTGAGTTTCCTACCATTAGCGAAATGTCACGCGAAGCGCTAGAGAGGGGCATTCAAATTGAAGATATTGGGGAATCCATTGCCTCTCTAAAATCTGGCAAGGCCCCGGGGCCAGATGGCTTTTCGGCTGAATTTTACAAGGCTTTTTCTAATTCTCTCTGTCCAATTCTGCTCTTAGTATTTTCAGAGAGTCTCCAGAATCATTCTTTACCATTAAGCATGTATCAGGCAATTAGTTCTTTAATTTTAAAGAAGGATAAGAATCCACTAGAATGTGGTTCATACCGACCCATATCACTGTTGAACTGTGATTATAAGATTTTAGCCAAACTGCTGTCTACCCGTTTGGAGAGCTCTATGTGCCAAATAATTTTGCCCGATCAAACTGGTTTCATTCGTGATAGATATTCATTTATTAACATTAGGCGCCTTTTTAATATTCTGTACTCTCCACATTCTAACAGTCCCGAGGTGGTACTCTCAGTTGACGCCGAAAAAGCGTTTGACCGTGTTGAATGGATTTATTTATTTAGAGTTTTAGAAAAATTTGGATTTGGCCCTATATTTATTTCTTGGATTAAAATTTTATATGCTGCTCCTAAAGCCTCTGTACGCACTAATAATGTTACATCAGACTGTTTCAATTTACAGAGGGGCACAAGACAGGGTTGTCCCCTCTCGCCACTTTTATTTGCTGTTGCTATTGAGCCTCTTCCTATTGCCCTACGGTCAAGCCCTCAGGTCTGTGGTATTGTTCGTGCAGGTATTGTACAAAAGGTTTCCCTTTATGCGGATGATCTTCTTTTATTTCTATCCAACCCTCTTACCTCAATTCCTCATACTCTCTCTATTCTAGAATCTTTTAGTAACTTCTCAGGATATAAGTTAAATTTTTCTAAAAGTGAGCTGTTCCCATTGAATGATGTGTCTCTTCAGACTTCAGACTTCATACTCAGACTTTCCTTTCAAAGTTGTTAGAAATCGTTTTAAATACCTGGGAGTCCTGGTCACACGCAAGCATTCAGATTTGTTTAAAGCCAATTTTAGCCCTCTCCACAATTATGTCAAATCTCTGTTCCTGTCCTGGAATTGTCTTCCCCTCTCTCTCATAAGAAGGGTTAATGCCATTAAGATGAGTGTTCTCCCTAAATTTTTGTATTTATTCCAGTGCCTTCCGATTTTTATTCCTAAATCCTTCTTCATGATGCTGCAGCGTAATATCTTGTCTTTTATATGGAACAATAAGTCTAGACGGATTAGTCAAAATCATCTTATGAAACCAAAATGCTTGGGGGGCCTGGCTTTGCCTAATTTTCAAACATATTACTGGTCAGCTAACATAAGAAATATGCTATTTTGGGTTCAACATGACTTGCATTTTCAGAAATTTCAGTGGGTACAACTGGAAGCTTTCTCTTGCTGCCCAGCAACTTTAACATCAATTTTGGGTACATCCATCCCCTCCAAACATACTACTGTAGTCAAAAATCCTGTTGTTAAACATTCATTTAGAATTTGGTCTCAGTTCCGACTATCATTAGGCCTTAAAGATCCTAGTCTTACTGTTCCTATTCTCTGCAATATATCTTTTCCACCTTCCTTACTGGATGGGGCCTTTAATATTTGGAGAGACCATGGTTTAATTACAATTGGTCAGTTATATATAAACAACACTTTTGCTTCCTTTACCCAACTTCAAGAGAAATTTAATTTACCCTCTTCTCACTTATTTAGATATTTTCAGATACGTAGCTTTATTCATAAGCAGTTCCCTAGCTTCCCCTTGCGCATGTCTCAAAATATTCTTGAAGACATATTAGAGCAATACAAATCCACAAAAGGGGCAATCTCTAAGATTTATAAGATAATTAACACAAAACAGTCCCCTTCAACAGGTCCATTGAGGAAGCTCTGGGGAGAGGAACTAAACCTAGTATTTGAGGATCATGTTTGGAGCTTGATTCTTGACCGAATACATTCCTCATCAATTAATGCTAGGCACACACTGATCCAATTTAAGGTAGTGCATAGAACTCATTGGTCCAGAACTAAACTTAATAAAATATTCCCTAATCTTGATCCAATATGCCTTCGATGTTCAAGTGAACCAGCCACCCTACTGCACTCCTTTTGGTCATGCCCTAAACTTTTTGACTTCTGGGAGAGAGTGTTTAGGTGTTTTTCAGTGGTTCTATCTTTACAAGTAGACCCTAACCCTCTATTGGCAGTGTTTGGGGTTAGCCAGACAACATCAAAGTAACTAATCTACAGGCTGATAGTGTAGCCTTTGCAACTTTATTGGCTAGGCGATTGATTCTCATGAATTGGAAGTCTGCAGTTCCACCTACCTATCGCCAATGGGTTTTTGATTTGCTACATGCACTTAAAATGGAAAAGATCAGGTTCACAATGGGACAGAAGCATAAACTCTTTTTTAGAGTTTGGAACCCTTTTTTGGACTACTTTAAGGAGGAAAACAGGTCTTAATGCTATCCCTATCTCAACAAACCCCCCCCCCCCCTTTCTTTTTTTTTTTTTTTTTTAATTAATGTGTATATGTATTTGTATATATATATGTATATATATATTATCACTGTTGCAATTACACTGTGCACCCAGTGCGTACTATTGTGCCTACTTATCTTTTTTTTCTTTTTGTGGTACTGTTTTTTTTTTTTTTTTCAATCTTTCTGTATACTTTGCCATTATTATTACTGTTCCCTCACCCAGTGATGACACCTTGTTTTGTATATTTTTCAAATGTTTAATAAAAATAAAAAAAATCACTATGAGTGGTCTAATGTAGCACTTTAGAAATAAAAGTAAAAAAAAAAAATTACATCTGCTTTGTTGCCGTCATTTGTTGTGCTTAAACCATATTTCTTCTAAGTAGAAGTATTCAAGTTTTGTTCATCAGCATTGCTCATCAATTTGTTATGCAACCACAAACAACACAGCAAGGAAAAAATGTAATTGATTCTGTGTGACTTTTTTTCTGCCTTCAAAGACCTAATTTAGGGCAAACAAATAGCATTTGTTTGTGAATGACAACCTGCTGACTGAAACAGTAACTGGATAAAGGGATCATTCAGTTCAGCATGTTAATCAATTTTGTGCATCAAGAAGAAATAGGGTGGCAGAAGAATGATTCTAAATTATTAATGCATAAAAACTCTAATGGCCATACAGGACTGATGTAAGAACATTATTGAAACCCTTAATTTCATTAAGAATATTACTTTTTTTTTTACATACTTTCTATAACTTTTTCTATATAAGCCAGTTGACAATACACAAAGTGAATACACAAAGAGTCTGACAACAGCCGGTGCTTCAAACAGAGATCTGATCTCACCATCATCAAATCTGTCTGTGATTACGTGAAGAAACTGATGAAACTGAGACAAACTAAATCCAGAAGAACTGTGGCTGTGTCTCCAAGACGCTTGAAGAAATCGACCTACAAATATATAGTACTGTGAAGACTTTTAGGCGCTTGTGTAAAAATGCTGTAAAGTGAGGATGGTTTTAAAAATACTGTCATAAATAGATTTTATTTATCAATTAACTTCTATTAACTAAATAAAATCAATATTTGGTGTGACCACCATTTGCATTTAAAACAACTTTTGTCCAGGTACACTTGGGCATCATTTTTCAGGTAGCTTTGCAGGTCGGTTTCTTAAAGCATCTTGGAGACACGGCCACAGTTCTTCTGGATTTAGTCTGTCTCAGTTTCATTTGTTTCTTCATGCAATCATATATATAGCACACCTTATTTAACATACATTATTATTTCGATCATCTTTGATGTTTTTGGTCGCTTCTTAAAAACATGCAAATAATAAAATACAAAACAACATTTTATATTCATTTCATATAATTTGTTTTATTATAATTTGATTTATTTAATACAATTATTAATTTTCACCTGTTGTACTGTACAATACAACAGCTTGCAATCGCGCAATCGAAGCAATGTAACCCGTGTCCTTAGACGACTAGAAGGCAGTTCAAAAGATTGTAGGGCATAACATTTTGAAGTGTACAATCGCATCATTGTATTGGCGATTCGAAAAACGCAGATTGCAGATGCAGAAATTGCTATAGTTACAGGACAACAGCTACTCGATCCAACTTGAGTTGGAATGTCGGACACGTCCGAGAGTGTCCCACGTCCTATCATACTCGACCCGAGAGACGCGAACTCTTCAAAACGAATCAGTTCGAATTGGCGAACCGGTTCGAATGGTGTACGTTACTGAAAAGAGATTCAAAAGAAAGATTCGATTCTTTCACAATCCAAATCGCTACACGATGAAGGCAACATTCCAAGCAGGCAGGACAAGTATTTCAAAATGAGTCAAGGCAAAAATAAAATAACTAAATATATATTAAAGCGTAACGTTTAGTGACCAAGGGAAAAGCTAAGGATAGTTGCTCAACCGTAGTGAGGGCCAGGGTCAAACAAAGTTCGATCAACGAGATCAACGCCCACAACAATTTAAATATTTAACCTGGCTTTTACTGCAGATAACATGAAGCCAATTCGTTCAGATTCATTCATCAGCTAGCATGCCACAATTAAAGTTAAGTTACTATTTCAATGAAATAAACAAGAATCAAATTTCACCAATACAGTCAAATTTGTGTCACGAATTTCACTTTAAGCGATCGTGCAAAGACTGCACAACACATTTATTAGGCTATTATTAGTTTTTGCTAACAAAACTAACGTTGCTTTACGAAATGCGAGTGTGTCCTTTGTCAAGGGAATTTTGTCAATGCAAACATTAATAGTGCCTATTACGCTTGCATTTTTAGCCGTCTACCTGTACAATCTAGATATTAATCGTATCATACCTTTGCACGTCCAGATCAGAACTGTTCCTCTGCAGGAAAGAAGGATTCAGCAGACACTGTTGCTATTTATTTTACCACAACTGTATTGCAGGCCAGCGATCAGACTACCAATAGCGTTACTACAACCGCAAGGGGTGGAACCAAAAGTTTCCGCTTCCACAGTTTTAGAAGGATGTTGAAATCATAGTGCAAAAACATTACAAATTAATAGGGATGCAAGCTTGTGTGTGTTTTTATAAGTTTTTATAAGAATAAGCTAGCTTATAATATCAATAATATAGCCTATGCTAAGAATGTAAGGGCCAAAATAGCCTAATTAAACTTGACTATTGTATAAAGTTTATTGACCTGACTTTGTCTGGCAGTGGGCAGTGATTCAGACTTGGCAATTTAACAAGCCTTGGATGAGGCGAGGGAATTTTTGATTCTGTATTTTAGTCAAATATTGCATAATATGTCCACTGAGGTGCAAAATCATCAAATTACCTAGAAGTTAGTTTAAATATTTTTTGCATTCAATATTTCTGCAATATTGTCATTAACCTTGCCATTTAAGTTCACCTGAGTGATTAGATATATCAAATCAAATGAGATGATAACAATCGGTTATATTGGCCGGATACACAGTATATATGGGGCCAAGTGTTTATGAGCCCCATACACGATCAGATGGCACAGATGGGGGGATTACAATTTATTTTAAGGTGTCCGTGTTACATTGTAATTATACACGTAAGTACATGTTTCATTAGCATGTTGCTAATGTACTGTTAAATGTGGTTAAAGTTACCATCGTTTCTTTCTGTATTTACGGAGACAAGACTGTCTTTATTTTCATTTTTTAAACTCTTGCAGTCTGTATAATTCATAAACACAACTTCATTCTTTATAAATCTCTTCAACAGTGTGTAATGTTAGCTTTAGCTACGGAGCACTATCAAACTCATTCAGAATAAAATGTAAACATCCAAATAAATACCATACTTGCGCGATTAGACATGTTGCATGACGAACACTTTGTAAAGATCCATTTTGAGGGTTATATTAGCTGTGTGAACTTTGTTTATGCTGTTTAAGGCAAGCGCAAGCTCCGGGGGCGGGGAGAACGAGAATTTAAAGGGGCTGCAGCCTGAATCAGCAAATATTTAATGATGCCCCAAAATAGGCAGTTTAAAAAATGAATTAAAAAAAATCTATGGGGTATTTTGAGCTGAAACTTCACAGACACATTCAAGGGGACACCTTAGACTTATATTACATCTTTAGAAAACACGTTCTACGACACCTTTAAGGTTGGGATTAGGGTGTGGTTTAGGTTTACTTGCATGCATTTATGCAATTATGCATTTATGCAATCATGCACAATTTATAGTAATTTACTATAGTAACAACATGTAACAAGGAAACTGTAAAATAAAATGTTACTAAGATTAGATTTTTGTGAGTAAATTTTTGAATGAAAAAGACTATATTTGTGAAGTATATATTTGTGAAGTACAATATTTGCAGTATACATTGCATTTGCACTGCATCAGTGTGCAGATGATGCAGTGACACAATGGACACTTTAGATAATTTGAGCGATCTTGCATAAGAAGTTATATAAGTTTATAAATTTATTACAGAGTCCACTGCCAAGGAATAAACCTTTTTAATTCCATCCTAAATGCTATAGATCTGCTGATTTAGAGGTGTGTCTGCAAAAAGTAGTGCATTTATCTCCAGTATGGTCTAGGACTGGTTTCAATACAAGGTCAATTAAGCCAGTATATGCCAATATATGCATGATTACTGTTTTTATATTATATTATATTATATTATATTATATTATATTATATTATATTATAAATTATATTATAAAAAATGTGAGAATACATACAATTTTGTTAGCCACAATGTAAGCGTGTGAACTACATTTGAAATAAATTATATATAGTACTAACAATTGATTTAAGCACTGAACCCACTAGAACTTCTAGTATAATCAACAGATTTTGAAACACATATGAAATGCAGAGCCTTTACTTACAGACTTCAGATACTTCACATTCTGCATCACACTCATTGAAGAGTGCTGTAGTGGTACTATAGTGCATTTTTAGTATCAGATAATAATACAATGGCACTTAAGGTATGAAAAAATTACTTATTTACATACCATATAACCAAATAAACCATAGTTCATACCATGTCATGTTACCATGTCAGAAAAGCCATAGTATTAATATTATACCATTTCAAAAAGCACAATAGGTAAATACTAAAAATGCCAGCATACAGCACTTTTGCTAGTACAACACTTAACGTATACTAAAACTAAAATGAAAATTTTATTTTTACTGAAATACTTGCTGTTTTGTACAAAAGCAATGTACAGTATTTACATACCATATAACAAAATAAACCATAGTTCAAAAAATACCATGCCATGTTACCATGTCCAAAACTAAAATGAAGATTTTACTTTTATTGAAAAGTTGCTGTTTTTATACTGTTCTCTACAAAAGCAATATACAAACAGCATTGACAAACAGAACAGCCCTATTCAGAATACTATTCAAATCCTATTTATTGCTATAATGCATATTTTACATAAAAATGTAATGTTGAATGGTGAATTGAATGGTGTGTTCCTTTTGGTCCTGGTTTAATCCAGTTCCCACTGGACCTCAGTCAGCCTATAATCATTATCAAACTAGAGTTAATGATTGACATCTAAATTGTCTATTGACCCTTATTTCAGAGAAGTGAATGAATCAGCAAGAACTAAAGTAAAATTTCCTAATCCACAAACTCTTTAATTTTGAAACCCTTTTTAAGTGAGGTAAAAATTAGTCTAAAATATGTGTACTACTATATTAGACTATTGACCTGTAAATCTATTAATCGAATAACCATCAGCAGAATGCAGCAAATCTGTTAAGCTGATCTGTTATTTGCGATCTATTTTATTAATGGTTCTGCATATGGATCATATCACAAACCCAGCAGTGTAATCATTAAAACTAAATAGGTGCTGAGTTTAATAGAACAAAAAAGATATTGCTTTGAACTATTTAGGGTACTCCTGTGTTTTTTCTTACCCTGGTTGGCTATAGATGTCTTGTTAAATTAGCCTAAACCCATTCTTTACCCTTCCCAATTTTTCCTTTTCAGGTACCCCTACAATATGCAAGCCGATGGGAAGAATGGAAATGCTTGTAAAAACTCAAAAACAACTTGGTTTTAGAATAAAATTTAATGTATATATATATATATATATATATATATATATATATATATATATATATATATATATATATATATATATATATATATATTATTAAAATGCTTAAATATTAGTATAAAAACAATTTATAAAATAAATGCACATAGCTACAAAATTTAAACTGATGAGCATGTAGAAATGTGTCAGACCTATTAGCCTACATTCTTTTTCTATTTATGGAGAAATAAGTCTGAAGAAATGATACCACAACAAATAAAATCCTTGTAAAATGGTGGCTATATTCTAAAGGATTTTAAATGGCTGGTATGGTATATGTGTTCTAAAATTTTATATAGAGAAGAATATAGCCTGTATATAAAACTTGAAGCGTTTTATACATAGACTAAAAAAAATATGGTTTTATATGAATCTCCTAAGTAGAATGATCTGGAGGTTGTGAAATACCGCCACCTACTTTTCCTGGAAAGAGTGTGCCCAATATAAAGTTGTCAGGGCAACCAAAAACGCAACAAGGAGAAGGTCTCCTCGAACTGGGTCTCTCTCTCTGATCCATTTGCAGGTTTAGAGAGCGCTGATTTTGATTGATCTTATTACCTATTTACCGTTGGAGCAGCATGTCCTCATCTGCATCATCAGCACACAGTAAGACGTGGAATTATACATGGGTGATTCACTTATGAGCAAGCAGTAAGATAGAAAACAATATAAATTATTGCTGTGTATGTCATGTGATTTTCTCTATATCTGTAACATAATTCTAATTTAATGGAACTATATCTGCATATCTTATATTATGCCATATATTCGGTTAAGATGGATGCGTGTTCGCTGTTGAATGTGTGTGTGTGGTCCTGGACCAAATGTCCCCACATTCATAGTAAATGTAATAATGCAGTTTTCTGTGATGGTTTAAGCTGTCGTAAAGGGATAGTTCACCCAAAAATGGAAATTCTGTCATTTACTCACCCTGCTCAAATTGTTCCAAACCTGTATGATTTTTTTTTTTTTTTTTTATTCTGCTGAACACAAAAGAAGAATTTTGAAGAATGGGTAACCAAACAGTTAATGGGCCCAAATGACTTCCATAGAATGGAGAGAGAAAAAAAAAATACTGTAGTCAATAGGGCCCATCAACTGTTTGGTTATTGACATTCTTCAAAATATCTTTATTTTTTAGTTCAGCAGAGGGAAAAATAAAATATACAGGTTTGGAACAACTTGAGGGTGAGTAAATGACAGAATTTTCATTTTTGCATGAACTATGCCTTTTAGTGCACCTGGCTGCTAGTTGGGCATTATTACAACATGTCATGTAACGTTAGGCTATACAAGTCAGAAAATTAATGCAAAAACTAATGGCTACGACTTCATTTGGCCTTTCAGGCCTACTCTGAATTTGTAAATATGGTTTCTAACTCTATGTAAAGGCCGCAATATAGGTACTGTATAGGTCTACGGCCTATGAGATTTTATTTGTCAATGAAATGTCCTTGTGAGTACAGTATATGTGTGTATGTTTGTTTGATTTAGAAAGCAGCGATTATGCGAATCCTTTCAAAATCCCTGAACACAAGGATCTTTTCCAAATGAGGAACAAAGAAAAAACTCGAGAGAAGCTGGTTTGTATAATTTAATACATTTAATTTTATCTGATACCCTTTAAAGAACAAAGCCAGCACCAAAAATACATCAAGGTTGGAACTTCCTAACCCAGCTAACAAAATATTTTCTAAGAATGTTTCGCTAATGTTTCCATTCTGTTATGAAAACATTTTCTGAATGTTCACTGTTTTAAAAATGTTTTTAGTTATTCAAACATAGGGAACATTGCATTTTATAATTTTGCAAACATTACTTTTGAATGTTCTCTGAAAATTCTGAAACAAGCAGTAGCCTAATATTAACAAACAAACAAAAAACAAAATGCTACACATAAAAAAGTTCCATGAACAATGCATTATAAATGTTTTTATGCTACTGTTTTGAGAACATTAAAGACCAGATACCTTTTAAAAAATATTCCATTAATGTAACTGGAATAATATTGTCATCAACTTTGAGAAGACCTTGCCAGAAAGTTAACCAAGTTTATGAGAATGTTCCCTTGGGGGGAAAAAAGTTTTCAGATGGATAGAGAATAGTTTTAAGACATGTGATACAAAGCATGTGATTCAAGCATTTGCTTGAAGTCTGAAGGTGTGCTAAAGTTGAAACTGTGCATTCTGTCATGGCAGGAGCATCAAAGTAAGTTGGCTCTACCTGTCCATGAGAAGATGACATTTGCAGGCAGAACAAAGTCAAGACAAGCCAGACTGAGGAAGGAACTGAAAGAAGGGGAGAGTACATCAGTCACACACACTCATGGACAGCTCCAAATTACACCTGCATGGAGGGTATCTATAAAAGGTGAGCCACACCACACCACACACACCGTCTGCATCAAACATATAAACCCACAGCAAGTAACATTACATTTTAGCCTAAAAGTACCATTGTTATTCTCATTTTCTTAGACCCCAATACTGATAAAGGAAGCATGAATGAATATATCACTAAGAGACGTGAGCTGTTCTTACTTGAGGTAAGATGGTATTTTGTGTTTCTAGTTCTCAGCCACTAGCCAGGTAGACATTTGCTCAAGTGTCTTAGTTTTATTCACTGTGTTTTTGAATGGCCTTTCTTAACTCAACCTCTGTGCTTGGTTCTCTGTTCTTCTGTGTCCGATTGTTTTTGTATAATGGTTTACTATTACTTTTTTTTAGTATTCTCTGGCAGTAAAGAGAGAAGAGATTCAGCTACTAGAGCAAATGGCTGCAGAAGAAGAGGGAAAATTGACAAGAGCCGAAAAGCTCTTGGAAGACGATGCCATCTTATTTGAAGAATTTCTGAAGGAAAATGATAAGAATTCTGTGGAGGCTATCAAAATGTACCAGTCATACTAATTTGTACTTAGTATTAGAAGTACAGTCATTACAGTCCTGTTGATATCTTGAAGTTTAATGCTTGAAGAAACTCAATGTTTAAAAGATTGGCATGAATAGCAAATTATTTCTTTTTTACATGGGCATGCATTAACACAGCAGAATATGTGTTCTAAATCTTATGATTAAAACCATGAAATACTGTTCAGTGCTGAGCAGGAGACCAAGATGAAGCTGGAGAAAGTAGCTGAGATCAAGAAGATTACTTCCAAAATGGTGGCAATCAAGAGGTATAAACAAATTGTATGGTTAGATGCTTTCCATAATTATTTCATCTGGTTTGTTTATCTTTTTTCTCTGCTTACCCTTTTATTTTAGTGACATCTCGAAGTATGAGGACATCCTGAAGGAGTATAAAAAGTATAAAGAGTTTCTGCTGATGCTGTCACCCCCAGAGTGGCAAGAGAAACAGAGATCCAAGAGCAGGCACTCTACTGACTCCACCAATACTAAGAGTGATGGAAAGCAGACAGAGAAAATCAAGAAGAACAGAGAGAGAAAGACAGGCCCTCCAGACAGCAAGCGTATGTTGGCAATTTTACAAGCTTTCAAACTGACATTTGTTTAAAAGCATAGTGCAAACCGTTCAATTTATGACATTCAGTTTTAAATATGACATTCTGTCATATATTTGCTATGTGTTTTTAACAAATGTGTTTCTGTTTCTTCAAATGTATGTATTTGTTCCTTGTTTTCTGTAAAACAAATGTACTCAAACACATATAGGTGAAGAAAGACAAGTGACTCATGGTTTTTCATTGTCTCGGGGGGTCAGGGCTTCATCTACACAAAGTGTGAAGTCCGGCCGTCAGAGCAGCAATATGTATGTACAAACCATAGTATTGAGTACATAGCTTTGTGTGTTAGCATGACTCATTAATAATGCTTTGTTTTCACTTCAGATCTGCACCTGGGACTGACAGTTCAGATTGTGAGGTTAATATCCACTAACATTCTTTTCAATTATGCAGTCTAATTATTACATTTATGTTTATAGCAGTAAAGTGTAACAATATGCCTAAACGTAACCTGAAAATTGAGGTGTCAGGGTTTGGCTGGATAGATGCTGTTAAAACACCATGTGGCAGCAAAATGTAACTTTTTCCATTGATGGCCACTAAGGCAACATATGTATATGTTGATATTTGCTAATAGTTCATTAAAGTATATTTTTTTCAGTACTTTCTTTTGCCAACTGCCAATGAGATGAATGGGAATGCTAAAAGATTCCTCCTTTATCTCCATTAGGAGGACCCAGAAATCTTCTTCAAAGATCCTCAGGATCTGTTAAACCTGATGACTGAGCTAGAAGAGCAGAACCTTTCTCTCATCCAGAACACTAGAGAGACAGAAGAGGCTTTGGAGGAGTTCAGACAGAATGCTGAACTGATTCACAAAAACATGTGGGTACTTGCATGCCTTAGAATTGCACTAATATGTTTTTTATTGATTTATTCCAGTAGATAAATGTTTATATTTGGTTGTGTATTTGCAGGGAGTCTGAGTCAAAGCAACTGAAAGAGCAGACTGATATTATGGCTGACACCATTCAAAAGGAGAGAGAGAGAGCAACAGATTTGGAACTGAAAGCCAAATACTTCAGCTTTGGACAGTACAAACCAGAGGACCAGGTAAGAAAAAAAAAAAATATGGGGGGTTTCATATTTGTCTTCTGTTGTGCTACTTCGTCATTTTCTTTCCAAGCTTTCTTGATATTCACAGTCAAAAATGACCGCATTTGAAACGAATGGAAAGCAAAATTTCATCTAGTGTGTAACGTTTAAGTCCACTGAAGGCGATGAAGCAGGACCCATGTGCAGTTTATTTAAAGATCAACAAAGTGACAAAAACCTAATCCAAATAAGGATTGACTTGATATTAATGTGACAAAAAACAACTTGGCATGAACATAAACACTCTCAAACAGTAGGTTACAACATCAAAACTAGACAAGGAACAATAGAAACATGAGTGCTATATATACAAAGACTAATGACTTAAAGGGATACTCCACCGTTTTTTCATATTAAACTATGTTATTCCCTTAACTAAGACGAGTTGATACATACCTCTCTCATCTCAGTGCATGCACTAAATCACTCTGTCTTGCGGCGAAACTTTGTTAGCACTTAGCTTAGCCCAGTTCATTCAATAGGGACCAAGCAGAGAAGCTACCAAACACCTTCACGTTTTCCCTGTTTAAATACAGTAACTCGAATAGTGTAACTCGACCTAGGACGGTGACATAAAACAAAACGTTGTGCTTTTCTAAGCATGTAAAATGGATAACTATATTGTATGGCGGAATACCATAGCAAGTGCTCGGGAGCACTTTGACTTGACGCAGTAATATCTTCACTCAAGAAAAGTCCTCTCACCGTCCCCCGCTCCCTCTCCTCCTCCCTCTCATTTCCGTCAATAGAACCAACATGACTTTTACAGGAGAGGGAGCGGGGGCCGGTGAGAGGACTTTTCACGAGTGAAGATATTACTGCGCCAAGTCAAAGTTAGTTAAGGGAATAACAGTTTAATATGAAAAAACGGTGGAGTATCCCTTTAAGATACACCTGAAAGCAATGAACAATGAACCAATGAAAATGTGACACAGTGGCATGAAAAAGTATGTGAACCCCTTGCAGAATCTGTAAAAATGAGAATTATTTTAATAAAATAAGAGGGATAATAAAAATGCATGTTATTTTTTGTTTAGTGCTGTCCTGAGTAAGATATTTTACATAAAAGATGTTTGCAATTAGTTCACAAGACAAAACAGCAGCTGAATTTATTAAAATAACCCCATTAAGAGCCAAGGGGTTAAAACTTTTGAATTCTAATATCAAGGTAAATTGTACTTAATTTTTCTGCTGGGAAAGATGCAAGTACCTTCTGTTGGTTCCGGAGGGCAGTACTAAATGAAAAACAATGATATTTAAACAAAATAAGGAAAATTGTGACATCTTCATCCTGTTCAAAAGTTTTCACACCCCCGACTCTTAATGCATCATGTTTCCTTCTGGAGCATCAGTGAATGTTTTAACCTTTTTTAATAGTTGTGTTCGAGTCCCTCAGTTGCCCTCAGTATAAAAAACACAGATCTCAAAATCCTACAGTCACTGCTGGAAAGGGTTCAAATATGCAAAAATGCTTGACAACTGATGAATCTGCAGGAGCTGGAGGATTTTTCTGAAGAACAAAGCTCAGTTTACCTGCTCAGGACAAACAAGAGACTCATGAACAACCATCAGAAAACAAAAAAAACTGTCGTGGATCATCAGGTAACCACACACAATACTGAGAATCAATGGTTCACAAACTTATGAATGGGGTTATTTGAATAAATTCAGCTATTGTTTTGTCTTGTGAACTAAATGCAAATATCTTCTATGTAAAATATCTTACTCAGGACAGTACTAAACAAAAAATAACATGCATTTATTATCCTTATTTTATTAAAATAATTCTCATTTTCAAAGATTCTGCAAGGGGTTCACATACTTTTTCATGCCACTGTAGACAAGGGAAGCAATTAGAACATGATACATGAGACTAGGGAAGCACAAGTCACGAGGCAGACCGATAGGCATATGACGTCAAAGTACCGTGAGAGTGATTCAAAAGCAGTCGTATACTCTCCAAATGCTCTCGTGGTACTTTGATGTCATACACCGATCAGTCTGCGCAGCGCCAATGCATCTCAAACAGGACTATCACATAAGGGCAAGAAAGTTACATGACAAGAAACCAGGAAAAAAACATCAAAATAAAACACATGAAAACAAACATGAACCAAAATGTAACTGTAACAAGGTTCGTAGATATTTAGGAAGGAAGACGAGGGTCGGCTGTGACTACTGGCTGCTTTATTGAAACACTCAACAAAAAGGTGTGCAAACGGGCACAAAACAATGTCCAACATAAACAGTGGAATTCACTCCAACAGCTCCATTCAATCCGTGAAAGTGTGGCAGCCAGTAGTCCTTCTCTTTCGCACTCACTCCTGACGCTCTGCCCCGCTGCAGCGTTCGCTGAACCACACCCCCCTTGCCACATACCCCTACCGCTCGACTCAGGCCAACTCCAGCGACGTGGGGCGGTGGCACTGGACCCACTCGGCCGTTCTTCTGGGAAGCCGAGTGATAAACTGCTCCAGTACCACACGATCGATGATGCTCTCCACGTCACTTCCATCGGCCAGCAACCATTTGCGGCAGGAGTCCCGGAGCTGTTGGGCCATCACGAAGGGCCGACCGGCCTCTGCCAGCTCCAAGGACCGGAACTGCTGGCGATGTTGTTCAGGGCTCCGGCCGACCCGCTGGATGATGGCCCTCTTGAGGTCGTCGAAATCCAGGAGGTTCTGCACCGGAGGCTGCTGCGCCGCTACCTGGGTCTCCCCGGAGAGCAGTGGGACCAGGCGCATCGGCCACTGGTCCCACGGCCATCCACAGATTTCTGCCGTCTTTTCAAATAAATCCAGAAATGCCTCCGGGTTGTCCTCAGGCCCCATTTTGTTAAGAGGGAGGTGGGCGGGCGCAGCTTGTTGGACCGGGGCTTCCGGCCGAACCTCCCGGTCAACCCAGCTCCGGAACGTCTCGCGGTCCTCCTGCTGGACTCGGAGGACGGCCTGGAACCGCCTTTCTTGATCCTGACGCAAGTCCAGCAGGGCCTGGACCGCGAGAGATGTAATTAGCTCCGCAAATGGTGCAGTAGCAGAGGGCGTCTGCATAGAGGCGACTTCTGTCTTCCTTCCCAGGTTTCGGCACCAGTGTAACAAGGTTCGTAGATATTTAGGAAGGAAGACGAGGGTCGGCTGTGACTACTGGCTGCTTTATTGAAACACTCAACAAAAAGGTGTGCAAACGGGCACAAAACAATGTCCAACATAAACAGTGGAATTCACTCCAACAGCTCCAGTCAATCCATGGAAGTGTGGCAGCCAGTAGTCCTTCTCTCTCTCACTCACTCCTGTTTCTCCTGGCGTTAAGTACTCTCTCCACGCCAATTACTGTAACAAGAGACAGGTGTTTGTAGTAGTTTGTAGTTTCCACAGTAACATAGTGGAAACATTTGTTACTGCGCCCAAACAAAATCTTACTGAAATTTAATTTTTTGAGATATCTTCAAATTTGGAACACAACTTGTTTAGATTTATTTTTTCTTTGCTTTTCTCACAGTTTTAGAGTAAAACATGTTTTGGAAAATATTTCATATAAAATTTAAAATTATATATATTTTTTTATATTTTTCATAATAAAATAAAATTAAAACATCAAGAAACCAATAAACAAAACATAAGGAATATTTCAGAGCCTGGGAAATAGCAAAACAAAACAGATCATCCAAGGTAGTGAAACAACACCATAACAGTGACGAGACCATGATCACAGGGAACTCAGGGACAGCCTCCATGGCTGTGACAGAACTGGCAGGGATGAACTTTGGGAGGACCTCCCCGGCACTGGCAGAGAGTTCGGTGCCTGGGGTGTCTGACAGAAGTGTGCATGGCCCACACACACAGGATGGCAGCAGCCATCGTTAAAAGCACCAAAAACATAGGAAGAAACAAGACTTGTATACGAGCGTATGGGACGCTCAAGGGGGTTCAGGTGTAGTGCACCAAAGATGGGGTGTGTGTTTCCGGTAAGAGAAACAGGAGAGGGAATCCCAGTTTAACTTGTTTAATCAAGGAGGTTTGTATATGTTACTTCACACATGTGGTCTATAATAAACAGAAAAGAAATAAGGAAAACAGTTGTAAATATATCAGAAAATTGACAAACATTCAGTTATTAAGTAATATTAATTAACATACATAGTTTAACTGCGTGCTGATTATATTAATAAATAATTAAATAAACAATGAAAAAACAGATCGCATGATCGTTGCGAATGCTCAATATTACAAAGAAATTATGCAATGTCTTCAATTTCAACATTTTCAAAAAACACTGAACAAACTGGGCGATATGCAACCAGTAAGTGAACATAATATCCATACTTCACTGGAAAAACACTTATTTTCAAGATCAAAGTCCGATATGAAAACACCCTGGTTTCACTTTGTGACGCAGTTTCAAATGCGCTCAATCCACGGGCTAATATCAACATTCAGAACGACAATATCAATCACAAAGTTAGAATACAGTTGAAAACTCACCAGCAATCATTCACGCACAGGAGAAAACATATACAAAATGGAATAAACAGTCCAGCCAGCCTGATTCATATTCGTGATTTAGCTGCCGATTCTGCACGTCCACGCCCCGAATGAGCTGCGTATATTACATACCACTAGGGGGCGAGTTAGGGCTTTCTCACACAGCCGCCCCCAAATGTGAGTAAGGACATTTGAAATAGTGAGAAACCCTAACTAATTGGCAGGCTCAACAGGGTCATCATCAGAAAGCTTAGGGAGTGGGACTATACGGGATACAGGTCTCACATATGTACGATTGTGTACCTGAACTTCAACTGTTCTGATACGTCCATCAAGTCCAGGGAAAATATTTGTCACTTTACCTACTGGCCAACATGCACGTGGAAGTTGTGAGTCCACTATCAGTACCACCTGGTCTAGACCAATTTCTCCTCCATCTTTACGCCACTTCTGTCTTTCTTGCAGATTCGGGAGATAGTAATGGATGAATCTAGACCAGAAATGGTCAGCAAGTACCTGGCTATGTTTCCATCTTCTGGTTCCTAAAAGATTACTTGAATCATAGAGCACTTGTGGAAGTGAGGAATCGTGTCGACCCATTAGAAGAATGCTAGGTGTAACTGGGTCTAGATCCGACACATCTGAGGACACGTATCCCAAAGGCTTGGCATTTAGGATGCCCTCTACCTCAGTGAGCACAGTACGCAGTACAGTTTCAGTCACTGTTTGATCCTTCAGTACTACCTTTAGGGCCTGCTTTACTGACTTAACTTCCCGTTCCCAAGCTCCCCCGAAATGAGGGGCACCAGGTGGAATAAATTTGAATGAAATCTGTTGTTCAGTGAGTTGTTCCTTTAGTTGAGGCATCATGGCTTCATAGGCTGCTCTCAACTCTTTGTCTCCACCAACAAAGTTGGTACCATTATCGGAAAGAAGCTCAAATGGTTTCCCTCTTCGAGCTATGAATCTGCGGAGAGACATCAAGAATGCATCTGTGTCAAGGCTCTCTAAGAGATCAAGGTGGAGACAACGGGTGGTCAAACATTTGAAAACTATTCCCCATCTTTTCTCTGTTCGTCGGCCAATCTTAACTATGAATGGACCAAAGCAATCCATTCCAGTGGAATAGAATGGGGGTTTGTACAGACGTAGACGTGCTGGTGGGAGGTCGGCCATTTTGGGTATATTAGGCTTGGCACGCCATTTCTGACAGTCCATACACATATATTGATGCTTCTTGATAGCTTCCCTTCCTCGCAGAATCCAGTATCGTCTTCTCAGCTCGGCAAAGACTCTTTCTGGCCCAGGGTGTAAAAGGGAGGCATCATAGTCCTTGATCAGAAGCTTGGTTAGGTTGTGTTGGGGATCAAGCACAATAGGATGTATTGCATCCAATTCCATATGCTTAGCATGTCTTAGTCTCCCTCCAACCCTGATAAGTCCACTATCTTTGTCGTACTCAGGGGATAAGGATGCTAATCTGCTGTTGGATGGTAATGGTCGTTCAGAGGCGAGAGCCTTAAACTCCTCAGGAAAGGAATCTTTCTGAGCCTTTTGTAGTAGGAGCTTCTCTGCTGAGATGTAACTGTCTGGATCATCTGTTGGCTGCATGGAAGATGTAGCCGCCCCATGAAGGGATGTCACTGTAGCCTTTAGTAGCTCAGTCCAGGTACTAAATTGGTCGACATCAGGAAGGGGAATGTCTGAACTAGTGTATATATGCAGGCAAATTGCTGACTTTTTCAACTCTGCCTCTGGTTCAGGTTCATCTGCTGGCAAAGTGGGCCAATATGATTCTTGCTGATGCAGGAAATTTGGTCCATTAATCCATTGACAAGGTGGGGTTAAATCCTTTAACGACTGTCCTCTTGTTATGAAATCAGCAGGGTTGTTCGCTGAATCAACATACCTCCAGGAATCAATATCGGTAAGTGTCTGAATTTCGGCCACCCGTGTCCCGACAAAGACTTTGTATCTGCATGAGTCCGATTTAAGCCACTGGAGGACGGTCGATGAGTCTGACCAGAGAATGACATGATTAATGTCAACAGTTAGTTCAGCTTGAAGGATATTAGCCACCTGCGCGCCGGTAAGTGCCGCACTAAGCTCCAGCCGAGGGATCGTCATTTGCTTACGAGGTGCCACTCGTGAACGGGCTAACACAAATGAGACATGCACACGTCCTTCATTGTTTTCTGTGCGCATGTAGGCCACTGAGCCATAAGCCCTCTCTGATGCATCGCAGAATATGTGCAAATCCCGATTAAGGATTTCTCCATCCCCCTCAAATGTAGTGTAACATCTTGGGATTGCGATCTGATTCAAACTTTGAAGCTCTTGTTGCCAGTCTTGCCATCTGGTTAACAGACTCTCAGATGTGATTGGGTCATCCCACCCAAGATTGTTCTTCCACAAATCCTGGACCAGCACTTTGGCTCGGGTAGTAAATGGAATTAGATAACCCAGGGGGTCATATTGTGATGCCAAAACTCTGTAGACATTACGCAGAGTGGGTTCAAGGCATTCGGATTGACTGGGTTTGTAGCTGAATGAGTCTCTGAGGCAGTTCCATAGTAGCCCAAGTGTACCTTCCAGAAGGTCAGTACTCTTTTGTGATAGCCAGAGTTCACTATTCTGTGATCTTGCTTCAGAGGGAAGATGCTGGATTACCTCGGGTCTGTTGCTGGCCCATTGGCGGAGCTCGAATCCACCTGTGAGCAAAAGTTGCCGTAGGTCGTCTACTAATGCTCTAGCTTCAGCAACTGTTTGAAGGCTATGTAGACAGTTGTCTACATAAAAGGAACTTTTGACTGTTCTGACTAGAGCTGGGTCTACTTGTGGGTGGGTCTGAGCGATTTCCTGGAGTGCATATATGGCACAACATGGACTGCACGTTGTGCCAAATGGCAAGACTTGCCATTCGTAGATCTTAGGCTGTTCTGTCCTCTGCATGTCTCTCCACAGAAAGCGCATGATAGGCTTGTCAGTTGGCAAGAGGCGAACCTGGTGGAACATGCCTTTCACATCTCCGCTGATGGCGACAGGGTATTCGCGGAACCTCAGCAAGACACCAAGTAAAGACTGACCAAGAATGGGCCCAGGCAGGAGGATGTCATTTAGAGCTTGGCCTTGGTATGAAAAGGAACAGTTGAAAACTATTCTGTCCTTGTGGTTATGCGTCACCATATGGTGAGGGATGTACCATGACTCAGGAGACTGCTCGGCTTCTTGAGTTGATATTTCTGTCACATAGCCAGCTTCTTGCAGTTTCCTCATTTCGGAACAGTAAGACTCAGCTCGCCTAGGGTCTTTAACAAGTTTACGCTCAGTGCTTCGAAGGTTCGCCATTACTGCTTCTTTAGGGGCTTTAAGAAGTTCAGCATTGGGTCGTCTAAGCAAGGGAGTGGCATAACGCATAACTCCGCTGACTTCTACCCTTGTTGTATGTGTCTGGAGAAGAGCAAGGGCATACTGGTCTTGTTTGGAACGAGTGGCTGTCTTCTCATTAACATAGGGCAGAGTATCAATTTGCCAGAGGCGTTCCACGTTCTTTAATAACTCTGTATTCTGTGTGGTTGTGGTTATGTGGAAACACTGTGTGGGGGAAAGAGTGGTTTGACTGAGCCCAATGGGACCTTGGAGGGTCCAACCAAGTCTGGTACAGACAGCAATCGGTCCTTTGGCGGGTCCCATGCACACTGGCTGAACAGGAGTAATCAGGTGAGGCATGTCAGACCCGATGAGCAACAGAGGTTGGGCTCGGTCTATCAAGGGCAATGGCAAGGACCTAATATGCTCATACTTGCGCTGAAGAGCAGATACAGGGTAAGAATGTTCGGAAAGTCTCAAGTTATCTGCGGTGAAAGCATGATGAATCAGATATTTCCGGCCTGGTTTGTGCAAGGGTGACACATGAAGGGAAACAGTGGCTCCATGCAGATTAACTACATCCTGATGAACAGTGCGTAGAGTGAGTGTTTCAGGCGAAGTAGGGAGATTCAGCTGGTCTACAGCCTGTGACAGAACAATACTACGCTCTGAACCATCATCCAGCACCGCGTATGTTTCCATGACTTTCTCTTGATTGTGCAGTAAGACCTTGATTATCTTCAACATTACTCTTTGAGATCGGTTGGGCCGGTCTAAATAGACCTGAGGGGTCGGAACATTGACCAACAGCACACTCTTGTGGATCTGTAAGGCTGCATCATGCAATATGGTCAGATGTAACTCTTTACAATTTGTACAGGTTCTTTTCAGAGTACAACTGTCTGGAGTATGCATTCGCCCACATTTCCAACAGCGCTTCTCTTTGGATATCCATTGTACTATTTGCTCTGTGGTCAGTATCTTGAACTTGGGACAGGCATTAAGGAAGTGGTCTTTGTTGTTACAGTATGGGCAGAAGGGTTGAAACTTAGAAGGGGTCTTCGATTTCGTCTGTCCCTGCGAAACTGAACTAGCCTCAGATGAATACAAGATGGATGTGGATCTCTCTTTTGGGCGAGAAGGTACTGACCTTTGCTGATCTTTCTTGACAGATCTGGCATTGTCAGCCTGATACAGGGTAGCTGCTTTATTGGAGATGCGCTTCGCCTGTGACTTCATCTGCAGCCATGCAGACAGATGAGGTAATGTATAGGTGCGATCTGTGCCGGTTTGCAGAATACCTCGGCTGAAACAGTACTCGACGAACCCATCGCGATATGATGGTGGCATCTTGCTTAACAAGCGATCAACATGAGAGCCACAGCGCAGCTCGTATCCATTTGGGCCCTCCAACGTTCTGAGCATCCCTACTAGTGTTTGGATAGATAATGAAAAGGAGTCAAACGCTTCTGCATCACCGAATTTGACTGCTGGTGCATTCAGTATGACACCTAATTCGGACTGTACCAGCTGACGAGGTTGGCCATATTTATCCTGGAGTGCTTGTAATGCGGTTGTGTATGGCCTGGGGTCATGCATGTATGCTTTGGCCAACTGGAGAGCGCTAGAAAGTTTTAAGTGACTTAAAAGGACCTGATATTTGTAATGTTCACTCAAATGAGGCTGGTTATTCATTACATTATCTAAGGCCATCTTCAGTAGTGCAAAGTCACTTTCCCGGCCAGTGTCAAAGTATGGGATAGCTGGCTTGGGGACACCATAAGCTGAGGCAGCTAGCATTTCCAGACCAGGTGGTTGGGCTGGGGAGGGGTACAATGCTGCCTGACTATGAGAGGCGTCAGGTGGGGGAACAGGATATGGTAATGCTGTCCAAAGAGGGCTAGGATTCGTGGTTTGGTAGGACTGAGTATGTATGGGAGCCCCTAACGTCACAGGAACCGTAGGTGGGGCTGTAGGTAGAACACTAACAAAGGGTATCTGACTATAGGTGACAGAGGTGTCTGAGTAATGGTGCGGTCTGGCCACCGCAGCTGGGTTAAAGAGTGAAGGAGCAGCATAATCTGGCCTAGACATTAATATGGGCTGTGCAGTAACTAGCGAAGCCGATGACCTTGTAACTATGCTGGGCTGGGTTACTTCTGCAGCTGAGGGGACAGAAATGAACGGGGTTTCAGCTACTGAAGCAGTAATGTGTGCAGCAGGTAACACAGGGGAAGGCATTACTGGTGTCACAGGTATAAAGTTAACATGGCAAGGGGTAGAATGACTAGGCATTACATGGTCGGATGATTTAAGATCATCGGTAGCAGCAACTCTGTGCTGTCGAGCGCTTACCTCAAACAGAGGATCAACAGCATGGCTGGACTGTGAATCAGGAGATTCCTGTTTAAGAAGTGCACAAACATATTTAGCAGCCTCAAGCTCATTTTGAACCTTTTTGAGACGCCGCCGAGTCTCTACCTGCTTAGCGAGTAACTCTCTAGCCTTAGTGGCTTGTTCCTGTTTATACTGCGCTTCTCTAGCCTGAGCATCAAGTCTCTCACACTCTTTATCAACAATGGAATCCCCTTCAATCTGCTGTTGAAGTTCTTCCAAGTCTAGAGTCTTTAGCCTTTCCTCCAACATGGCGGTTTGAAGATCAGAGAGTCCATGTCTGGGAGATCTGCGTTGTGCACTGTGATGGGATCTGGATGAAGTACTGGAAACCGTGCCAGAAGAAACGGATCTAGACGCATGTCGTGATGGTCTGGATGGTCTCTGCGAAGACGAATCAGCAGGAGGTGGCTCTGGATGTAGGTTAGGTGGGAGCTGGACATCATAATCGGCCAGATGGACAGGAAGGTGTCTCTCTCTTGGAGGACGAGGTCGAACAACAGGCTCATTTGCACTGGGAGTTGCACTGGGAGTTTCAGGATCCATCTTGATACACGCCTCCGGCTCGAAGGACCATATACGAGCGTATGGGACGCTCAAGGGGGTTCAGGTGTAGTGCACCAAAGATGGGGTGTGTGTTTCCGGTAAGAGAAACAGGAGAGGGAATCCCAGTTTAACTTGTTTAATCAAGGAGGTTTGTATATGTTACTTCACACATGTGGTCTATAATAAACAGAAAAGAAATAAGGAAAACAGTTGTAAATATATCAGAAAATTGACAAACATTCAGTTATTAAGTAATATTAATTAACATACATAGTTTAACTGCGTGCTGATTATATTAATAAATAATTAAATAAACAATGAAAAAACAGATCGCATGATCGTTGCGAATGCTCAATATTACAAAGAAATTATGCAATGTCTTCAATTTCAACATTTTCAAAAAACACTGAACAAACTGGGCGATATGCAACCAGTAAGTGAACATAATATCCATACTTCACTGGAAAAACACTTATTTTCAAGATCAAAGTCCGATATGAAAACACCCTGGTTTCACTTTGTGACGCAGTTTCAAATGCGCTCAATCCACGGGCTAATATCAACATTCAGAACGACAATATCAATCACAAAGTTAGAATACAGTTGAAAACTCACCAGCAATCATTCACGCACAGGAGAAAACATATACAAAATGGAATAAACAGTCCAGCCAGCCTGATTCATATTCGTGATTTAGCTGCCGATTCTGCACGTCCACGCCCCGAATGAGCTGCGTATATTACATACCACTAGGGGGCGAGTTAGGGCTTTCTCACAACTTGGGAACATTGAGCTAGGGAATACTGGGTCCACCGGACTTGGTACCACCAGTACTGGGTGGTCTAGGCTAGGGAGTGCAGACTCCAAGAATAGCTCCCGGACTGAAGCAGACTCAGAGAGGTTGGGATTCATCTCCCCTACTGTACAGGGGGGAACCACTCAATTGTCCAATTCGATTAAAGGCAATGAGGGCACAGGATATAAGATCATTGATAAATCATTGGACAGTGACTTGTTTAAAAACGTATCTAGTGACCTAAGAATTAGAGTATTTGTACCTTGCCCTCAGGACAAGATTCTTGACACACTGAACTCTAAGGTGGAGGAGGTGTATCACTGCTGTGTGGGGGAAACTGAGGCGAACCTGACCATTTTGCAGATGTTGACGGCCATTGAGGAAAAATTGGGGCAGCTTCTGGAAAATGCCGAAATGATTCCAAAAGATCAAATGAGTATAGCTGAACGTGCCAAAGAGAAAGAGAGGAGGATGAGGTGACCACATCTAGACTGTAAAAAATGTTTTTGTTGAGTTGTACTACGTCAATACTATTTCAGTTTTTGTACTTCAAAATTTCATCTTTAATTCAAACTTGCCGTTTCTATCTAAGAGTGAAAATTACTAGCAATTTCTGAGTTTTTTTTCAGTGTACATATACATTAAATGAGGAACAAAATCATCTAGTTCTAGTTTGTTTCTTAACTTCTTTTACTGTTTAGACTGCGTGATGAGAAGATACATTTGCAGATTAAACAACAGGAGGAAAGACAGAAAAAAGCCTTGGAAAGATCGCGGACTGAGATTAAGAAAACGGTAAGAAACTAAATTTTTACCTCAACAAATGTCTAATTTACCTTTTGGCTATAATAAAAATATATCACAATTGTTTTTCATCATTAAAGGGGTCATATTTATTTTCCCACAATTTTCCGACCATTTATCACCCTCTCTCCAGTATGAAAAGCTGTTTTTTTTTTTTTTTATCTCTCCAGCTACAGGTTTACAGTCGTGTACAAATGTGCAACGTATTCAATCTGTCTTTGTATAGCCTCCAGTACATTGTGACATGATCATAAAACAATTCTAACTTTTCTTTTAGTGTTTAGAAATAATAGTATCTATCCAACCTTCTCTATTCCTCACTGTGACAGTGTGGGTCAAGTTTCTGATCAACCAATTGACATCACTGAAATGTTACCTCTGTAATGTAACAAAGTCAGTGTAAGCAATGCAGAATGTGCGATGATTTTGTATAGCTGTCACAATTTCTTCACAATGAAAAAAGTTATACACAAGTTTTTATATACATCAGGCTTTTATCTCAAATGTTAAATATGACCTCTAATAAAATGAATGACATTGCTTTTCAAACAAGTGAGAACATGCTTTCTGTATTCTTTTAGCCTGTTAAGAAGCTGATGCCACGCTCCCAACCTCCTGTCCGCAAACGTCAGACAAATAAAAGCACTGAAACTACGGACCAAGAAAATGAAGAGTATCTGTATTTCTTTAGTTAAATCACAAGTATGCTGATAGTTGTTTTCATTTTAATCACATGTATATACAACTAACTAGATAGCATCAAGTATATATAGATCTTTCCTTATTTCCGTATTTGCAAGGTTTAAATTTTAAATGGACATGAATATGAATTAATGAATCATGCTTTTGAGAACAAATATGTAACTTTGACATATATTTGCTGATATAAACTAGTCAAAAGTTTGATTTTGAATGTAAAATTTTATTCACCGGTTTTAAAGTAAACCAAAGCTAATAAATACATTTCAACTGCATCATTTTATAAAAAGTAGAACAATTTTTTTTTTTTTTTTTATAACAAACATGGAACATAACTACATCTGAACTTTACAAAGCCATACAAAAATAGGCATAAAAACCAACTTTGTTCCTTAATGGTCAACCAGGCAAATAAGTTATACTGACTAGATTAATGACAAACAGTTAAAGTTTTCATAGACCAATAGTATTTATTCTGATTAAGAGACAGATCAATGATTATGTTCACTGCCATGTGTCTTTTGTTTGCTCACAAGTCACCAGATCTAAAAACTAAATAATCAAGCATTTATCAAACCAGTTACATGATGAAAATTAAACAAACTAAATGTGCTTTGATTTGGTCAAATTAGCTTTTTGTATGGAACACAGTACTCTTCTGATATCTTGTTTTAAACATGAATGCAGGGATTTGCTTATAAACTACACAATGATAAAACCAGTGGAGGCACTGAGAAAAAGTACATCTGAGAAAGAGAGAATGAGAGAGTATGGTCATAAGGTTCTTGAGTAGCACTTCCTGTTTCTACTATCACTCCAAATCTTGTAGGTTTATGGTGCTACCAGTGAATTGGGAGTTATCAGATCCATTTTCATCTTCGGCCATGACTGTGGGTTCCTACAAATGAGAATATTTAGTTTGTGTGATGCATGTGTAACAAAGTAACAATTTCCAAATTGCAATACACGACAGGATAATTTTATGGCACACAATCATGTATTGGATTGTAATCCATCTTTTCCCTACCAGAACTGATCCTATATAAATCCACAAGACTCATTTTAAAAGGATATACTAAAAATAAAATATTTTCAGAAGGTCAATGACCCTGATCTTGATCTAAGTTCACACTGCCAGTGACTCTCTGTGATATGATCTCATTCATTTTCAATAGCTATGTTTCCATCCAAAGTTGCCACTATAACTTGGAATACTGTGTAAATTTAAATTGGAATATCACATAAAACATTTTTGAATAAAGCACCATTTCAATCCAGTGAATCAAAGAGAAGAAAATCATAACTTACTGATAAACAGTAACCAAATATCACTAAGAAAAATGGAAGTCACTCCAGTAGGAGAAGCCACTACTGTGGGTCTTATTTTGTATATAATAAATTACTTGCACCTAAGATAGCGCAGATGAAACGCAATAAATGCTGTCATGTTATCTTGTTTTCGGAGGTGGATGGGAAGCCTGCTGTATGGGAACGCAGCTGTGTAAGACAGTTCTGGGAGGTAATTATACCGAACACTTTTACAGACTTTGGCTAAGGCATTTAAAAATGAAGAAAAAAAAAAAAAAAAAAAAAAAATTTCAGATGCTATGCAGCAAGATTGGTCTGCCGTTTAGTCCAGTTATGCTAGCTGACATGCTAGCTGAACGCAACTACACCACACAACATGTACCACAATTATATGGAGCTCTGGATGGAACCCCCAATGAGGGTTACAGGGATTACATGAATTAGGGTTGGCTGATGTCTACCAAATTGGCATCGGACGATATCTACAGTGAAACATCACAATGGACAATGTTTCACTGACGAGGTGGGGGGGGGGATTTGATTCATTGGAATGAATTAGAAAAGCTTGCTATGCTCCGCTCCAGTGGACATGCTTTGTTAATGTGGCACGCGTCTGGAGAAGGAGAACGCGCATGGAGTTGGAAGGGCGAATGAAGAACGTTTGGCTTTAGATAAAACTACTAGAGGATATTGCTCTGAAATATCATTACCACAAATGATCCTGAGTGCTTATGGCGTGATCCGCACCGCTGTTTTGATGTGCTGCTCACTTCAACAAGAAACAGTAGAATGGTGCTACCGTTTTATCTCATGGTCTGGATGGAAACATGCTGGGGTCCGGCATTTGAATATCAGTGGTTTAGTTCATGTAAAACATCTAGTAGTTTTGAATGTAATTTGTATTGTGATCGGGAACAACTTCATTAAGTTATTACCTAATCAGAAAAAAAAAAACATCTGAAGTAACTGCATAGAAATTGAATGCATGCATTGCACTGGGTGATATAGCGTGATTAATTAAGGTGTTTTTTTGCGGGCGGGTTGCAAGGGATAATCACGATGCCGGCTCAAAATCGTGATTTCTGTCAGCATCGGCGATGGACGAAGGCATCATCTATCAGCCCAACCCTAAAGTGAACATTTTTCTTATTGCATGATCTGTTGTGGCAGTGTCACTTCGACTTTTTTGATGAGCATTAAAGAATTTATTCAGTAAATGTGTTTCCATCATAGTTTATGAGCATATCTTCTTATTGAATAATTAAAAAATTATAAGACTTAATTGAGCACAAGTTTTTTTTATGTGAATTTTTAGAATATGCATGCATCTTGACGATTCCATCAAGCGTTTTTGTGCAATATCAAGTGCCAGTGACTTAAGCAACATACAAGGAGCGTGTGCTGCTTTTTAAATTTTCTTTCATTGATTGCCATTCCAGCTTCTGTGGCTGTGTTCATAGTGAGACCCAGGTTTAGTTATTCAAAAATAAAACTAAATAAGATGTTCAAGATTATTTTTTTTCTAAAAACCTCAAGACTAAATTTGGATTAAAAAACAGCAAAAAAAAACAACAACAAACAAAAAAAAACTCTACTACAAATAAAATAGAGGATACAAAATGCAATGAATGAGGCTTTGTTGCTGTATGAACCTGTAGGATGTTGACAGGCAGATCCACAGTGAGCTGAGAGTGTGAACACGAGGTCTGTGAACTCAACTGGAAAGCCAAGTCTCCATCAGCAGCAGGGTCATCCTACAAAAAAAAAAAAAAAAACACTCAAATCAATGTACTGAACTGAAGTGAGAATGCTTTCAAATTCTTTCCCACCATCTCACCTGCAGCAGCTGAATCTGTACAAACTGTGCGCCTGTTACCGGATCCCGGATTGGTAGCTCACCATTTCCTGTAGCAGCTCCTTCTCCAAAATGAGCACTTGAATTAGATGACAGAGCAGAGCCGGTGCCTTTTGATCCTTTAGTCTTTCTTTGGCCATTCTCTGAGGCACAAGTGGAAGGGCCTGGGCATTTCTGTTTCCTCCTCTTGGCGAGCTGAATGGCCCTGTAGTCTGTGCGTGCTGATCCACTGCTCTCCTAATGGCAGAACAAAAGAACACTGTGCAGTCAGACATTTGGGTTAACTTCTTTTAAAATGACTGAAAAAGGAACATTTAACCAAATAAAAATGTTAAATTCTATTTTATGGCTAACAATTTCAAGATCAACATGCTCTTTCCAACTAACCATAACAGGGCAGGGAGTGACCGAGGGCAATTCTGTTATTTTCTGCCCACTGTAGGATCCACTGTGGCTAGGGAACACAAACTGACACATCCCCTTACTGCCATCTGACTGAGCCATGATCTCCACTCTGCTTAACAAGGGCCCAACGGCTGTCTCACTGCCTGCCAGGTCAGCCTTGGCCTGTGGACAAAGTAACTCCGGTACAGGATTTGCTGCAAGAGCAATGGAGGAGGAGAGAGGGGTGGAGAGAGAAGGAACAAGAGATGAACTGAGTGCTGGAGGAAGAGCTGATGTAAGTGAGGAAAGAGACTGAGTGAGCGATGAAGAGAGTGATGGTGTGAGAGTAGATGGCGATTCTACAGTCAAGGGATTGCAGGAATTCAGAGGGTGGAGTTGTTCAGAAGATGCAGTACTTTGAATTGCCAGAGCGGTTAGTGTTCCCAGCTCTTCTGGGTTGACTGTTTGCACATCATCCAAATGCAGTGTGGCATGGGGCAAAACCCCGCCACCTCCTCCAGTGCCCAATCCGGTGTCTAATACATGTACGCCCATATCTTGTCCAGCTGCTAAAATGAGAGGATCCACAGTTTTTGCCCCGTTAAGAGCCGATCCAACTGATGCTGGATCTATTGTGAGGATTCCAGCGTTGACCAGAGGCATGTCCATGGAGAAAGATCCTGCCCCAGAGCTGCTTTCACTCCCTACAGAGACAGCGGTGGCCCTAGGACATGCAGGAATGCTAGAGAAGAGAGAGGATAGGTCCAGACTGCTGAGTTCTGCTCCTGCAGGTCCTGAGGGGGCACTAACAGCCTGTGAAGTACTCGTCAGCTCACTGCTGGGGGTTAGAGTGGCTGTGTCATCCAACTGACTCAACACATCTGCGGGAAGAACGGAACATTATCAGCATGAGAGGAACAAAAGCAAGTAAATACATTTAACTGATAGTACACAGAGGTTATGGTGACACAATCAATCAATTTAAACACATTCAGGATTTTAAGATATCACTTTGATGAGCCTAAGAGGTCTATCCAGCTATAAACAATGATACTAAAACTTAATACCAAATATATCTTTGGCTAATTTTGGTTTTCATTAGTGCTGGGGGGTATGACTAAAAATCTGTATCAATGAATTTAACTTGTTGGAGGTTTATATGGCTGAAATATCAATTATATATCAAATATCAAACTAATGATTGATTTTACATGCTTATTTTACACTCCTGACAGAAATTAGAAAAATTGGTCACTGACACAGTTATCATAAATAGTGGTAAAATATTAAAGCTAGAGTCCTGAATCCTTCTCGTGACACAAAAGTGTGTCAAGATTAGATAAGAATCCCATGGTAATAGTGCGAGATGAATGTAAATAACAGGGTTTCTGTAGGTTTTATGAGGAAAAATAAGGCTTTTTAAACTCAAGATATACTAATACATTATGTATATAATTAACTTCTACAATGTCCATTCTGCTGATTATTATACAATAAAAGTGGGCAGTAATTTTTACTTTGTTGTATGTAAATGAGCAGCATGAATGTCCTACTATTATGTTCCATCAAAAAATATATGTTTTCAAGGACAAGAGGGTAAGTGGTGCAGGAATTTTGATTTTTATGTGAACTAAAAGTCTTGCTCCACAGTACACAGACCTGAAGTCGTGTGCGTGTCTGTGTACCTGGGCTGAGGTTGTGGTGTTTAAGCATGTGCGTCTTGAGGCTGCTGCGCGATGAGAAGTGTTTAGTGCAACCAGCAACAGGACAGCGACTCCTTAGACTGACTCCATCCTGCTTGTGCTTCTTAGAATGGATGTATAGACTACTGCGAGCTGAAAACTTCGCATTACAACCTGCAGATTTAAATACAAATAATATAATATAATAATAATATAAAACAACAACAATTACAAAATTCAATCTGAAATTAGTATTAAAAGAAAAATGTCAGAAATTTCACATAGTAAGTGATAGAGAACACACTGTACAATACAAAAACAACTTCTGCTGACTGACTAATGCTAACTTTTAAAGATCTGTAGCTGTTAAATTCTTCATAAAAATTAAAATTTTTCATTCTATTGTTCTTGTCCAGATAAGATGCTGACCTTCAACAGGGCATTCAAATGGCTTGGTACCCAGGTGTGTAATACTGTGACCCTTCAGGTGCTCGGCCCGTGTAAAGGACTTCCCGCAGCCTTCCTCTGGACATGCAAAACGTCTGTCATCATCGTGCTTCCTGAAGATGAAGATCAACACCTAATGAATCACTTCAAATCTTGTGACAGACTTTCAACATGTTGATGCTGCTTTTAAACAATATGCATTTAGAAATTATGAAATTAAATTGACTTGAAATAGTACGACTTCTGTCTTAAACCTGCATGCAGTTCACTGGAGTAGACAGATCTATTCAGTGTTACAAGTGACTTCAATTTAAGAATTATTTAGATGTTATCCAAATTGTGGACGACACTGGTGCATTAAAGGGTTAGTTCACCCAAAAATGAAAATAATGTCATTTATTACTCACCCTCATGTCGTTCCACACCCTTTCGTTGGCCGATGGCCGATTTCAAAACACTGCTTCATGAAGCTTCGGAGTGTTATGAATCAGCGGTTCGGAGTGCCAAAGACACATGATTTCAGCAGTTTGACACACGATCCGCATCATGATTCGACATGCTGATTCATAACGCTCCGAAGCTTCCTGAAGCAGTGTTTTGAAATCGGCAGTCACTATATAGGTTGTTATTTTGTTTTTTTTTGGCGCACCAAAAATATTCATCACTTTATAATATCAATATTGTGCCACTGTACTCACATGAACGGATTTAACCTGTTAACCCGCACTGTCACGCCGACGCACCAAAGCTTCTTTGTTTAAATTAGCTCAAATTTACTGTTACATTTAATATAATTACCTTGACAAACTATACATCATTAAAAAGATCTAAGACTCGAGCTTAAATTTTTAATCTTTATTTTATACTCAACATCGTATAGTGACCGTTATTTGTTAATATGCATCGGGAGTTATGAATATGAGAAACGGAGTCGTTACCTTTTCATTGAAATATGAGCGTCAGCTTCAGCCATTGAGAAAAAAAACTCTGTACGATCATCATGAAAAAACTCCACAAAATAACATCCCTCGGGGCTTTTAGCTTAAAAGCATGCACATTTGGAGAAATATTGATGGACTGTCATACGTTTATGTCAATTTTCTATACAGAGGAGTCATATTTATTAAATTTTTACCCAAAACGCACTGTTGTTATTATATGAGCGCTGTATACACTGACTACTGTGTGTCCAACACATACTCGAAGCCGGAGGGCGCTCTGTGCACCTTTAGTCCACAAATTATACAGCATGAACAAGAGGCAGTCATGTGACATACACAGAACTAACAGAGGCTACCAGACATCGCTATAATCATTGATATTAACATACAGAACGTTACTTTTGAAAGTAATAAATACACGATTGTGACGATATGTGGTTTATCTGTGTTCTTCACGCCATATCAGCTATTCATAATAGTAGATTATATTTATAATGCAATGCTAATCGAGATAGCTTTTCTCATTGTGCAGAATAGCCTAAAATGATATATTTTCTGTCTGATTTTTGATCCAAAGCCACATCACATCAAGTGAGAAGTTTGGTGAATGAAATGAGGGATTAAATCTTGAATAGAACATAAGTAATTATAATAGAGACAAAAGAAAAGAATAATAAGAGCCATAAGCTGGCTGGAGGTGTGAATGTGTTCAGGGGAGACTGAAACTGAATGGGGCTGTTAGCACCACAAACACAATATCGACAATACCCTTGAATAGATGACAATAAACATCATTTAACATTTTAGAGTCCTTTCTAAATAAAGTCTCATGACATGGTCTTGAAAAACATGTAATAAAACTCAGAGTTTTAAACCTATCATCTTCAGATTTGAAATGTAACATGGTCAGACATGTGGCTTTAGCTGCAGTGCATTTCTAGATTGCCACAAGGCCAACTTCACTTTCATTTTCATAAATATATTTCATAAAAATAAATTTCTAATAACTTTTCAAAATTTCAAAGCTATTTTAAACTATTTTCTTCTTTGTGACAATAATTATGAGATTACAATAAACTGCAAAGTGTCTGCTTTCAAATGAGACCTTACTTATGCTTTTAGTGCAAAGGGTTCATGAACTGTATCGGTTTTAGTTTGGGTATGTCATTTTTTGGGATTTTCCAAAAGCGGGGGTGCTGGCTAACAGGTTAAATACGTTTTTAGTACATTAATGGATCTTGAGAGAGGAAATGTCATTGCTGGCTATGCAGGCCTCACTGAGCCATCGGATTTCAACAAAAATATCTTAATTTGTGTTCCAAAGATGAACGAAGGTCTTATGGGAGTGGAACGACATGAGGGCGAGTAATAAATGACATTATTTCCATTTTCGGGTGAACTAACCCTTTAAAGAGTATATACATTTTAGCATTTTAAAGGATTTAATTCTGATTATTTCTAAGACAGTTTTACCATTTAATAAATTATAATGATGAAACTTTTATAGAGATATTAGGGATGCACCCAAATTTCTGCTACCAAAAATTTTCGGCCGAAACAATTATTTTCGGTTTCGGGCCAAAATGGTTTTGGAGGGCTGAAATCAGTAACTGAAACAAGACGTTTAATTAGCACTTCTCCCATGGCACGTTTTGATTGGGTTCAGCATCTATTTTTTGTGCGCATAACGTGGATAAACTACAACAGTTAAACATGTCAGCTGTGTGGACACTAGCTATAGATTGAAGATATTAATTTCTCGATTTTAATGATGTGATGCTTATGCTGGAAAGCTCTTTGGTCAACGACAGTTGTTTTAAAGGGATAGTTCACCCAAAAATTTAAATTTGATATTTATCTGCTTACCCCCAGCGCATCCAAGATGTAGGTGACTTTGTTTCTTCAGTAGAACACAAATGATGATTTTTTAACTCCAACCGTTGGCGTCTGTCAATCAAATAATGCGAGTGGATGGGAACTTCTACTATAAGAGTAAATAAAACTTGCATAGACAAGTCCAAATTAAACCCTGCGGCTCGTGGTGACACAATGATGTCCTAAGACACGAAACGATCGGTTTGTGCGATAAACCGAACATTATTTAAATCATTTTTATCTCTAAAACACCACTATGTCCAACTGTGTTCAGCACTCGCTTGGTGAGGTCTGATCGCGCTCTAACAGCGGCAGTGATGTCTCGCTCTCATTGAAGTATATGCATGAGACATCCCTGCCGCTGTTAGCGCGATCAGACCTTACTAAGCAAGTGCTGAACACAGTTGGACATAGTGGTGTTTTAGAAGTAAAAAATTATATAAATAGTGTTCGGTTTATCGCACAAACCGATCGTTTCGTGTCTTAGGACATCAATGTGTCACCACGAGCCGCGGGGTTTAATTTGGACTTGTCTATGCAAGTTTTATTTACTCTTATAGTAGAAGTTCCCATCCACTAGCATTATTTGACTGACAGACGACAACGGTTGGAGTTAAAAATCATCATTTGTGTTCTACTGAAGAAACAAAGTCACCTACATCTTGGATGTGCTGGGGGTAAGCAGATAAACATCAAATTTTCATTTTTGGGTGAACTATCCCTTTAAGTGTGCTATAGAAATAAATTATAAATAAATATAAATTTTGTTTTGGAGATCTTTAATATGTTATCAATGTTATCAATGGAGTGCCTCAGTTCAAGCAGCAGCACAGATCAAATGCACAGAACCAATCTCATCTCCTCTTTACAAGTTACAGCATGAAATAAACATGGGTGAACATCAGAAGATGTGTTGAATGATACATTACAATCCTGTCTTAAGTAATCACTCAATCAGCATTTCAACTGGGGAAAGATGTCAATAAAATGTCACTTAAAGCAGAACCAAGTAACTTTTTTTTACCTTCATAAATAGTTTAAGTCCTTACGATGGTTAATTGACTTGTAGTGGTGTGTTTGAGGCGAGCACTAACCCCTTCTGGCACGTCTACGCCAGAATACAGCACTTGCAACTTGAGCTGCACCGACCCGTAACAATCTCGCCTCATGTTCACGTTTACGTGAGAGTGACAAAATGCTTTACGGTAATTCAAAAACAATGTATATATTATGTCTTTATAAGACAATTTCAAAAATTACCCACCTCCATCGAGTGTACTGTATTTGCAAATTACCCACCTCCTCTTTCTTGTACTGTATTTGCAAAACTACTGCGCTGGCGAGTGTTGTAGTCGTTGTAGTCCAGAGCTGTGCTTGGAGTATTTATGACAGTGTCATTCACTGAAGGAAACTGTAGGGGGAGCTTCACAAATCTTGCTTAGTTCTGCTTTAATGTTACATTTACCTCTAAAGAGCTATTCAATATCCATAAACTCAGTTAAAGCTAGAACAAAATAACTCTTGCAAAAAGAAGAGCACTTTGCAAAATATATTACCTGTATTACATGTTCATTATATTTTTATTCAACCTGTTAGTGATGCATGTATGCTTAAATAAAAAAAAAACAATTTATTACAGTTTATTGTTGTTTAAATGTTCACATTTCATCAACAAACTGGAGTAGAAACAATTCCGTTATTAAAATTTAAAAATAAAAAAAACTGCCTTGTTTGCATTTAAATGTTTGTACAACTCAGTTTTAGCTATTTGAGTGTAATTAAATAAGTTTGATTAATTAATTATCAATTGATTATTTTTGGTTTTCGGCCAAGTGCACTCTGAATTTTGGTTTCATTATAACAATATTATTCACAATTACAAGAAACTTGTAGTGCAATAGGATATACAGTATAATCGTGCATGCATGTATGGGTATAAGAGGTTCGAAACTCTGCTTCTCACCGTTTGTGCCGCAGTAATTTGGACATGCTTGTGAAGGTCCAGCCACAGGAATCGGAATCACAAACAAAAGGTCTTTCACCTAGGGAAAAAAATTAGTACTGTTAGAACATAAAAGTGATATGACTTTATTCCAAGTATCCATGCGTTTTTTCACCTGTGTGGCTGCGGAGGTGTATTTTTAGCCGGCAAGCCTTGTCATAACGCTTGTCACAGCCAGGATAGGTGCATGTGAACTGAGCCATTTCTCTGAAGTGGGTTCTGTTGTGGGAGAACAGGGCGCTGAAAGTGATGAAGGTCTTTTCACATCCTGAGGAGGAAAAGAAACACCACCATTAGTATCTGCAATACTGTCATTGTTAACTTTGATATATTAGTTAAGATATCAAATCAACTCACCTGGAAACTCACACTTATGTGGTCTCTCAGGCTCAAAATGCGTTCTTTGATGATTAGTGAGTCTCGTGGCAGTGCGAAACCTCTCACTGCATACTTCACAGATAAATGCATTTTCCTGGTCATGTGCTCGAACATGAGCTTTTAGATTGTAGACTGTGGTGAAACGCCGACCACAGTTTTCCCATTCACATTTATAAGGCCGCACTTTGTCATGAGACTGCAAGTGCCGTTTCAGTTTGTACGACGTTGTGAAGGACCAATCACATCCCTCTACTGTGCACTTGAAGGGACGCTGGTCCTCTGTGTGTAGAACCAAGTGGATTTTGAGATTTTGCCGGGTATCAAAGGTGCTGGAACAGCCTGGTTGGGGACATCTATACTTTACAACTGAACCTTTCTTGGTCAATCCTGATACAGTTAATAGGTTTATTGGCTGTAGTTCTTCACAAGCAACCGATTTGCTTTTAGAATTTTCTTCTATAGCACAAATGGTTCCTTCCTCTTGCTTAATTGGCAGACAAGAGTCCAGAGTAACACCTATTTCAGATAGCAAACAGTCATCAGCAAGAGTCAATTCTGAGTCACTGTTGGCGAATCTGGCTTTAGGCTCATCTTGTACACTTGAGTTAACATTGCTGATTTTCCCGATGGACTTACTTCCACTGTCATAGTTGAGCAGCACAAGATCCTCATTGTCTTTCATTCCCAAATGTTCTTTTAAGCTTATCATTCCATCCTCCTTGTAAGCATAGCCCTCTGGCGGGGTGGCTAGGGTCAATATTCCATTTTCAATAGTCACAATGATACTCTGATTGTTAATCATGATGGTCCCAGAGAATGCTTCATGCACGGGTATTGGAGTCCCATCAGGACCACAGTCCACATTACTGCTGGACTCTTGGTTTGCATAATCCATGATATTCAATTCAGCCATCTCTGGTGCCACCCTGTTCTCTGGTACAAATACAGGGCTGTTATTTTTTGCCACACACTGCATTAATTCTTCTGTTGAATGTTCAACTAAATTATTGCTGAGCATTTCTACGGTAGAGACCTTTGGCGTTTGACTGCTCCCAGCATAGTCTTCTGATAATATTGGGTCTCTATTCTCTGCCACAAGACAGAACTCGTGTCTAGCATTTTGGTCTGTTCTCTCAGATCTGGTATTTAAACTACTGTGGCTTGACAAATGTCCAGATCTGAATGAAGTTCTGTTGAAGTTTCCATCTGAATCTACTGGGGAACGGAGAGCCTTTGACTTAGATGATGATGATGATTCATTCTCTTCCGGTTTGTATTGTCGTTCCTTGCTGTCATCTTCTTTATGCACTATATTAAAAACCACATAAAGTTCCTCTGGGCTCTTGCCTAAAGAGGTAGAGGTGTTGCTGAGAATTTTCTCTGTCGTGTGTCTTTGTTCACAGCTTTCAGAGTCCAGTAGGGGAAGCGCCATTTGCAGATCGTTATCCTCATGTTCATCGGCCCTCTCAAATTCGGAAGGCAGCAGCTCTAATTCATTAAACACCTTTTGCCTGGACGCATTCACGTCACCGAGCTCTGAAACTGCGGACGGTACATCATATGTCTTCTGATGGCTGTTTTGAAGAGACAGAGCGCAGCCACTGCCATTTTCCGCAACCCGAAGCGGCGACGACCTGGCCCGGTTGTTGTTGTCGTCACTTTCTATGTTCAGCGATCCCGAAAGATCCGAGATCGCATTTTCAGTCAGACGTGTTTTCGCATGAATTCCTGAAGCTGTTGTCTGCTGAGAGAATGTCGTGTGAAGCGGGACGCCATGTTGGTACTGAGTGTTTTTTGTGTCAGAAAGCCCCTGGATTTCCATCTTGGTGTCCCTGTAGCAGCAGCTCATGAAAGCTCCGCCCTTCACATATGAGTACCTGATCCTGATAGGCCGGTATAGAAATTACGTCATACCAAAAAACATTTTTTTTAAGAGTGTATCAGTGCAAAAATCTGCATAAAGTGAATCAGGAGCTAAAACAATGTGCAAAGTTACATTAGGTGCAATGTATTGTTGAATTCAAATTCTTAAAAAGGGGACACACCCACTTGATGGAGTACTTACAAGGCATTTATGATGCAATAAGAGTTATTAACACATTATGTTACATTTTAATTAATCCTTGCTCTGACAAACCATGTTTGATAAAGGAGCATTCCACTTAAACTATTAAGCAAGAGTAAATTGGTATAAACTCTGTTTGTTGTACAGTTAAATGTTTCCAAGAGATTCTTTTGTCATTTTATTTATTTTCTTTTTTTGAAAATAATTTATTATTTTGATCTAAAAAGCTTTCAAGTTATTCTGCTTAAAAGCGTCTTTATGTTCCTGTTGCTTGTACACAGAAATATGTGTAAATGTAATAGGTTTTGTTTTTTTAAAAACAGTGATAAGACTTGATCTCACTGAAGAATGTGCATGTATATAACATTATGGATGTCTGTGTACATGGACCATTACTGTAAAACAGGAGACCCTCCTGAATGCCTGTTTAATTTACACCCTGTGCACATCCTTACTAGTTACAACAATTATGCAAGGATAGAAATGTATAATCTAAAGTCACTTTGCAGTTGAAGAAATAAAAACAACGATGGCAGGTCCAATGTTGTGTGAACAAATTATGTGGAGTTGCAAATAATAATTGTCTATTTTCAAATAAATAAATAAATCACCTCAAAATGAACAATAACATTTGGACATTTTATTAACTTCAATCAGGACAGCCAAAGATTATGTCTCAGATCAACTAATCAGAAAAAGCAAACTTTGGGGTCATGTTAAGCTCACACACATGCACGCACACACACACACACACACACACACACACACACACACACACACACACACACACACACACACACACACACACACACACACAAAAAAAGCCCACAAGGGACACAAGGGAATTTGTCATTCAGGCTTCTCACAGACTTGCGTCCTCCATATTATCTTTTTGTGATTCTGCTGCTGTATGAGGCTCCGTTACATCTTCTGAAGTGGTGCCAAAAGCTACTGCTGTCCTTTTAAGTACAAAAACACCAGCATGCAATCCTCCCACATTCACCCAAACAGTATGCGATTTCCGCCACAATGCCCCCATCTGCAACAGTGCCTGAAAAAAACAGATAAAGTATGGGGAGAAATGATATATCATAAAAATAAATAAAAAAAACAAGTTAAAACATTACACATGAAAAGGAACTATGTTAGATTCATAATTTAAACAACAACAACAACAAAATATCTGGGTTCCATTTTATTGCTGAATGTTCCATTTCACATGACATTTACATTGCTACATTCCAAAATGCTTTTTAATGAAATACATTAAGAAATATAAATTATATTTTTGAAGAATCAAAGTAGCCACACCTTTGAGAAACACTTTTTATCTTGAGTCAGCAGCACAGCTTTGCCTGTGCCAGGTTTACAAACTCGAGCCATTTCTCGAAGACATGATGGGTATAATTCCCAATTCTTCTTCCTGGACCCCATTCTTCAAAACATACACAACACAAACAGTTTAAATACATAAACATTTAATAATATAAATATACTGTAATAGGATTATTAATTGCAATAATAAATAAGAATAGTTCTATAACTTCAGATTTCTGTCAGTACCTCTTTCCAAAAGGCATATCGGTAATGATGATATCCACTGAACTGCTTCTCATGGGTAGATTGCATAAGTCCCACTGAACTATGTCTAAGGGCAAGCCTGGAGATCTACAAATACAACAATAAGTGAACACAGTGTACATTTGAAAAGGGTGTCATTTTTGTAGTCATGTATTGTAACGTAAAAAAGGTGTTTATATATTTCATTAATCTCATATGAGTTTAGGTGAGTTAATTAACCTGCAACCAAACATATCAGTTCACCAGTGTTCCCTCACAATTTCCAGTTTTTTGTTAATCAAAAATATTATTAGTGCATTTTTAAAATCTTTTATGTGTTAATATTGTTTTTCAATGTTATTTTTTATGATTTAAATTAATAAAAAAAAAATAGTAATGTTGTCTTGGCAACTAAAATAAGTTACTCAACTTAAAGGTTTGTTGAAGTTCAAAAATGACTAAAACTGAAATAAAAATAAAGCTAAACAGAAATAATCTAATACATAAATACATTTTTAAAAAAAATGATAAGTAATAAATAAACATAAATTAATAAAACTTAAAGTAAATTAAAATGAAAACTGAAAATTTGAAAAATATAAAAGTAAAAGTTTAAAATTCAAAATTTGAATAAATACTTCAATAGTATAAATAATACTAAAATAACACGGTTCCAAAAAAGGTTGGCAGGACACTATCAAAAGCCTCACCTCCCTCCATCATGTGTTCTCTTTAGAATGTGCTTGATATTATTGACTGATCGGCTGACTGCTGTGCCATTGTTGTCTCCAGCTAAAAAGAATGAATTCTGCCATTCCATGGCTCCCTGATAAAACAAAAAAACATCTGTTTTTAAAAACAATTCACTCTTACATCATGGAAATATAATAACTGAAGAGACTGCAAATTCATTTAGCAGCTTAGTATTAATTCAACAAACCTCTAAAGGTATAGCTCCAGTTCCACACATGGGATCTACAATCACATCTGACACCTGTGGCTTGCAAAGTCTGAAAAAAAAAAAAAAAATCATTACAGTCAGACATAATTGTTTGTTAGTTTTTCTTAAGTGCATTTTCTTCAACGTATAATCAATACAAATTCACATTGCACAAACAACAAAATCAAAGTCCAATCAATTCCCCATGGACAAAATCAAGTCCTGCCCTACATTTTTTCTTGTTCGAGAAGCCGTTTCACATATATGTCACAATAGGGAAGAAAAGACTATTATTACAACTTCCATTTCGTGCCCAGTTTAACATCTATGGAAACTTACCATTGAACTAATGGTTCTTTCTTTATTTTAGAAAAAAGTTCTTTAGATTATTAAATTTGTCTTCACACTAAGAAAAACATGGTTCTTAAGAATTGTTAACTGAAAGGTTTTTGGGCAACCAGACATGGTTTTTCTATGGCATTTTGGCACCTTTATGTTTAAGTGTGTTTACACTTGCAGTTTGGTTCTCTTGGTCCTTTTGTTCCGGACCAAAAAAGAAAATTATACATTTAGTCCTGGTTCGTTTGTCAGGTTCATGTCCCAGTTCCTGTGTTTATTTGCGGTCTTCCTTAGTTGACCTAGGCTGTGTCTGAAATCGCCCTCATAACCTTAAAAAGGGCACTATATGAGGTGACAGCCATTTATAGTAGTGTCTGAAACCATAGTGGATGTTATTGAGTGCACTCATTCAATCCCACAATGCACCACCATAAAAAGAGGGTACAACTGATGTACGCTCAACGGCTAGGGAATACCCATAATGCACTATGAGAGTTGGGCGGCGAATTAATTCCTGCATCTGACCAGATGATGGCGCCTACAGATGAATCATCCATACATTTTCCAAACCGCTGGTCCAATGTGGATATTCGGTGTCAAATTCGCTCACTCGTTTTCATTCACTCCCTCAAGTGAGCTATATTAGTGGAATGGTGAATGAGGGTATAGGGGGCGATTTCACAGCCCTAGTTTCCTAGTGTGTGCCTGTTAGTTACCAAAGCAACCTATTATGTCCACCTGCCCCTTGTTAATTCACTCATTTAGTCGGTGTATATATACTCCTTGTTCAGTTCCTTGTCTGTTCTTACATCTATTAGTATGTCTTTGGTTAGTGGTTGTTTCTCTCCTGTGGCTTTTCAGAGTTCTCGGTCCACTTGTTTGGTGCACACCAGGGTTCAGATGGCAGAGTTCACACTTATTCAAATGAACCACACTAACAGAGCAATCACACCAGAATCTGTTTTAATTGAACCAAACATGCAAAGTGTGAACCATGAGACAAAATTAAGGTATCATGACCACCTTACTGTAATGATCGGAAGCCATGCTTTACAGGAATGCTGCTTACTAGGGATGGGCAATGATTAATCTACTGCTTACCTAAGCATGCCATAAGCCAGTGTAGACCGTAGAGTGGTGGGGCCAAAGTGAGTGATGTTTCTCCTATGTAGACTCTCCACTGTGAGAGCAATGCCAATAACAACTTCATTATTGTGGATATTCAACAGCACCTATAAATAAAAGAGAAACACATATAATAATTGTTACAAATCCTTTCTTTGTTTTATTGAACATTTATTATTATTACTACTTTACGCAACACCACATTGGAAATGGTTTAGGCTCCCATTGTTCTTTTCTATAGAAGAACAAATTTACACTAATTAAAAGATGCACTCAGTAAGCACTTTCTTTTTTGCACAAAGAAAGCACTTTTGAGAAATATGAGGTACGTCTTTCCTCTTCAAACCATTTTTTTTTTAGAATGGTTGATATGGTAAACACAAAAAAGGAGGTCTACATTTTGTTGCAGAATTTCTGAACCTTACCTCAACATCAAATTTTGTCATATCTGCTTTCCACTGAAAGAACTCCTGCACAGCTCCTCCAAAGTCTCGCGCCGCATCATTTGAGGTGAAGCAGTGTTTGTCTCCAGCTCTGTTGCATGTCACTCGAAACTTAAGAGGCATTAGCCCTGACTCCTGATCCTGGATTTCAGACAGCTTTTCTTCCTCAGAGTCATTTTCTGGCTGAGGAGAAACATCTCTTTGGTTCTCCTTCACCTCTAGAGCCTCAAGATCTACCCAGAGCTCTTCAGGATCTGATGGGATAGCATCAGTACATTTGGTGCTAACATTGCCACACTGATCTGATTTTGTCGGGTTAGCTCTTTTCCGACGTCCTTTCTTCTTTCTTATAGAATTGTTCAACTTCCAGACTTCTAAGGCATTGGTCCAAGGCAGCTGGGCAGCCAGATCTTGCCAATCCAATTGCACTTCCTCCTGTTAAGCAAAAAACAGTAAAACCAGGGTATGCTTTAGGGTTAGTTGCATGTAATTGTGCATAGTTATTACTATAGGTGTTACCAAATTTAATATTGGGGTAATAAATGTTTCCAAGTCTCCACTGATTGATTATAAAAGTAGATCTAATGCATTAATTATGAATCTATGCTGGTGGAGTTTGACTAAGAAGCACATTATTGCAAAAGTTTTATTAGTGCCAGAGGAATTTATCATATTCTCTCTATTGGTACCTCAAGATTTTATAAATAACATGACTTAACATGAATTTGACACCCTTGTTTTAAAGCATTGTTTTAATGAAACCACCAATTACTAAACAAAAACCACCTGCATATGTAGCCAAGATATTATATAAACTTAAGCATTGTTTTATTAATGAAACAACCCTTTACCAAACAAAAAACACCTGCACATGTATGCAAGGTGATATATAAACTTTGGTACTCATTCAGTACTCAACAACAATAACTACAACTAGTAAAATATTGACATACCTTTGTGGCTTTGAATTGATAGTTGTCATATTCTTTTACCACAACAAACAGATTGTCTAAAGACTTCAGGTGATGAACCTTTAGAAATAAATAAATGAAAATGAAAAATTACATGGCAATTTGAAGGTAAATAGACAGTGCTGCTTTACTCACTATCATGTTGTTTTTCCAATATGACTTTTTTCATTAAACACAAAAGGAGAAATTTTAAAGAATTCTAATGGTCATTGATTTCCATGAGAGTTCATTCCATAATAAAAAATATACTGTAAAGGGCCTTTCACACTGAGCATGATTAAGTGAAGCGAATGTATGATGTGATGACGCTCTTAAATCGAAACAACCGTTACCTATGGAGCTATTCAGTGTAGACACTAAGGATGCGATGATTGATTAATTGTTGATAATTTAATCTATAAAACATATCAGTGGTTGATTAAGCAAGGTCATCATTAGAATGCATAGTTTTGAGGTGTGTGCGGCTCATGTGCAAGACAGAATGAAAAATGAAGGGAGCGTGCCGTAGTTATGTATTCTAAATGTATTAATGTCTTCAAGCCATGAGGCTGTTTATTTTGAAACATAATTAACCAAGGTTCCAAAAAAAACCTCTAAATAAGTGATTTTACTGAACATAAGAACGTCGGGTTAGAGGTCACCCTTTCGCTGTAACTCCACTCTGTTGTGATGCGTACGACCGTTGCCGAAAGCCAGTGATTATAGTTAATAAAGTTTTAAATATGGACATTTTTCTTACACAAATACATCGCTTCGCTTCAGAAGGCATTTATTAACCCTCTAAAAGACATATGGATTACTATTATAATGGATGGATGTGCTTTTTGGAGCTTCAAAAACACTCAATGTCATTACAAAGCTGGGAAGAGCCAGGACATTATTTTATATAACTCTGATTGTGTTCGGCTGAAAGAAGAAAGACATATCCACCTAGGATGGCTTGAGGGTTAGTAACTTATGGGATAAATTTAATTTTTGGATACAATTGCTTTAAGCAAAATGTAAACAAGTGGAAAGACTGTATAAGAATGAGAAGTTTTGAATGACAACTTTAGATGTTCTGCATCTAAAAGACTTTTTCCATGACACCATCAGTCACAGCAACCTCTGAAAGCACTTCAGAGAGTTTCACTATTTTTCCCATTTAAAACCTGACTCTTCTGTAGTTACATCGTTTACTAAGACCGACGGAAAATGAAAAGTTGCGATTTTCTAGGCCGATATGGTTAGGAACTATACTCTCATTACGGCGTAATGATCAAGGAACTGTCTGCTGCCGTACCATGGGTGCAGCAGGCGCAATGATATTACAAATCTAAAAAAAAAAAAACAAAAAAAAAACAACAAAAACAAACAAGATTATTGAACCATTGAGGAAGAACAATGGATCGTATAATGCTCTCAAGATGCTGGAGTAGAACAGTCCAGTTAGTTCCTGACATAAAAATCCAATTCATTTTCTCCATAGTGGAATTGACTTTTAACGCTAAGCCTGGAAAGACATATATACTATAAGCTCCAATGTGATAGATGCATTAACAATAAAAAATATATACTTCTGCTGAAGCCATCAGTCCACATTATTTCACCTTATTATTTATTTTTTAAAGTAATGTTTAACAGTGAAATTCCTAATCAAGAACTATAATACTAAGGATCCTGCAGAGAAATATCCATCAATCATAGAATCAGATCTCTGCAGTGACCACCTACTCCCATAAAGCACTGTGATGAAGATATGACAAAGAATGACAATAAAGTTTGTCTCCCAACACTTGTAAACTACTTATATTATGTAAACATTTTGTTATTTTGCAATAAACTTAAACTACAAGGTTTTTATAGATATAATAAAAACTTTGTTTTCTATCATATTTAAATTGTACTATGTTGCTTGCAGTGTTGTATAGAATTGTAGTTAATTCATTCTATAAATATGTTAAGGACTTTTCATTTGTCTGTTTTCTTCCAATTCAAGTTTGTAATGTTGTGATTTCCCTCATAGCTGGTTGGTTAGATTCATGACTTGTAAATATATAAAAGGAAGACTTTAAAAAAAAAAAAAATCCCATTAGGAAAAATGGGGAAAATGTTTATAAAAAACACTGAATAATTTTAATTGAAAGATTTCCGTCCGTGTTTTACAGCTGTGTCATTCACTACCGACAGGCAGCACAGCACTATACGGCACGTGTTACTGAAAACCGGATGTGCCGCTGCGCTGACTTCTAGTCTGTACGTACGCCATGCTACTACATTAATAATAGTCTAATGCAAATCACACTTTCTGATCTCAGAGTATCGTTGTCGTTGCAAAATGACAGGTTATGTGAAACAAACAAGAGGAGGACTGACCTTAGCAAGTTTGTCTGTTGTTATATCAAAATAAATTCTTCCTCTGTTTTTGCTGACTCTAGCAGTAGCATCGAGCTTTTCCTGAACCTCCTCCGCTGCAGTGAGCTCGAATCCCGTCGGAACAGTCGCTCCGATTGTCGCAGTCTGATCAAACTCATGCATTATCAGCCCCCAGTTTTAAGCAATATAGAGGAAATTAATTGCTAATACAACTGACACTTCTGGTACAGTGTTCCTGAAATATGATTTCACTGACATCGAGTTGAACAAATTAGAAACTGTCGGCTAGTGAACATTTGAAGGCCAAAGCATTTTTGTAACTTTAGTCGTTCGTGCAGGAGAACAGATCACTACTGTAACAGTACACTGACAATATAAATCCCGGAAATACACAAGCAAGAGAAGTTATCTCTTCTTTCTTCTTGTTTTGTTAAATAGGGGATCGCAAACTGACATAGCGGATTACCGCCACCTAGTGCGAACATGGACCATCTAATAAAAATTCAAATGATAAATCAAATTTACTTATAATTGGGTTGCATAAACTCTAACAAAAATAAATAACAATTTTGTTTGATATTTCACTTTAAAAATCAATCCAAACACTTAAAAGCATCATCAAACATTCAAACTGAATCAAAAACACAATACAAATGACACACGTGATCAAATGCAAATGACATGTTACATCATGAGTATAAATCAATACCTATGGAGTGGTGGAGAGTGGCTGTGTTTCACTAAACATTTTCCAAGCATTTCCCTCAAGCAATCCCTGCTGAAACCATAATGGAAATGTGTTCCACTTCATTTAGTGGTTGAGAGAACTTTTTGCTGATGGACCTTTAACCCCTCACTGGACCCTTTTCACATTTCTGGGATTCTTAGAAGTGGAAGTCATCATAGTGGGGTACACTTCAATAGTGGTGATTGGAAACTAAAATAAATATATATTTTTACATTCCCATTTACTCCATTAGCAAAAGAAAATAACCACAATAGAGATGTTATGACTTTTCAAAAGAAAGAATGATGTAAAATGCCCTTAGCTCTTGTGCTAGAAACACAGCAGCAGCATTAAACAGTTTTCTGAAATTTCATACCAAGGAACACAATGTAGAGTTATAAATCCTTGCTAATTAAAAAAAAGTAGCTAGATTTACAGTGTTGATAACTGGAATCGCATCATCACAGTCTCTCAATAAACTACATTCTGAACAAGTGAACGTAGCAGTAACTCAATTGTGACAACTCGACTGTGCTTAACTCTAGAAAGTTATACTGAGATTTTACTGATTGTTTATTACACAGTCATCATTTATTGTATTGTTATCATTTTTGTTTGTCATTTTTAAAGGTTTTCCTCAACAGCCCAAGCACACCTATAGGCCTATAGAATAGTGCATACAACAAATCCAAAAGAAAAACAAGATGTAGATAATAAATCAACTCCATAGTCTGTTCTAAGTGATCAAGAGCTTAAAGCAGGGGTGATTATTCCTGTTCCTGGAGACCTTGCTGCAGAATTCTGTTCTAAACCTGTCTGTAATTATCAAGTGTTCCTAAAAAACTCTATATTCGCTGGATCAGGTGTGTTTTATTAGATTTGGAAACTTTGCAGAAAGGTAGATCACCATGAACAGGAGTGAACGCCCTTGGATAGTGCATTCTTTTCAAACTCATTGCATGGGTTCCACCAGTAGTGGGCACTTGTGCAACATAAGCAACATCCTGGAGGCCCATCAACAGTGCACATTTTGGATGTCTGTCTGTTTTGTGTCATCAGCTCATTAGTAGAGACTCCAAGACCTAAAATCTATTACAATGTTACAAACATCTTAATGAGGCTGCATCCTAAATCTACCAGTCCTTCCTCAGCATTGACCATTTGACACGGCCCACGGGGTGATCCGTGTCTTTTGTCATTTTGGGCAGGTTTTGCACTTGTTTTAGTTCAGTTTCCTGGTTTTGAGTTATTTCCTTGGTTTTTCAGTGATTGATTATGATCTGCACCTGTTTTCTCTTTCATTGATTTGTTTGACTTGTGTTATTTAAACCCTGAGTTTGTTCTTGTTATTAAGTTGGTTGTTCTGTTACTGTTTACCTGAGTGTCTTGTATGTTTTGTTTATATATAAATAAATAGTACTGCTGCACCTAAAACCAGCTTGTTTATTTAATCATGTTTTCAACCAATGCTGACAACATTAGAATGAGGTTTAGTTAGTCTGCATGAATAGGTCGTATTTGGTGGTATTACAGTGAATTGTGTGAAATGTTATTGTCATGGCGCAGGCAATAAAGACGATAGGTGGAAACAGCAAACTAAAACAAAGAAGACAATAAAACTCAGAACATGGGAGCAGGAGAAAAAATAATGTAAAAGCTTTGCATGCAAATCAAAGACTTGACAATGAACATAAGGAACAGAGGGCATTAAATACAATGGTAAATGAGGAACTAAACAAGCCAGGTAAACATAAACACAGAAAATACCAACTAAGAGTAACAGGAACAAAAAAACAACATGATGATAATGTTCTTTGTTTTTATATTTCCATCACCAGTTTTTAAAGGTAGTATTGTAATAATATTTAACATATAGAAAAATGGAATACAGTGCGCAAGAATAATATGACCACTGTCTGAGGTCTTCAAGTGGCCTACATCATAAGCAGCATAGTGTTAAGTGATTCGTTTACAATAAATCAAAAGGAAACAATCCCTTCATCCCTAAAATACATTCACACTACTTCCTAATTGTCATAATGTTCAGGAACTTAAATTGCAGGATTTAAAGGAAAACCTTCCAATGTTATTAAATAATACAATTTGGTAGCAAAACATAGTGTTGTAAATTTTATAGGTGCAGAGATAAGTATGTGTATGTATTTTGTAAATCATTTGCAACTGATTTTTATCACTTAATTAGAAATAATACCAATTAGGCTACTAAATTTTGTCCTGCATAAGGACTGATTTGAAGAGGAAAGTATTGAAATCTGTGTATTGAAAATGTGTAAATAAAGCTCTGTAAAAATTTGCAATTTTACAACACTTGTAAGTGTGTCCCATTGGGTTACAATATATGAAATTGTGAAATGAACTAAAGTATATAGACCTATCATATTACCTTATAAGTGTTAAGCCATCTTAGCCATAGAACAGTTTTACAAGCATTCTTAAAAGAATTCATATATATATATATATATCAACATCTTTCTTGGAAAAAACGTTTTTACTTCTCTTTTAGAAAAGTCAGTCCAAAACACTTTGCAACAAATACAATTCCAAAATTGGTAATTGTTTCTTCAAGTGATGACAAAAAGAGCAAATGGGTGAAAGAGTAGTCAACTTTTAAAGTTGTCAAATTTGGGAGACCACCGGGGCCATACTCCATTTATAATTTTATTATGTCTATGGGCTACTCTCTTGGGGTAGAGTCATCGTATTTGACCAATTAGAAACCACTTCCGGGTTGCCTTTTCTGGAACCGATGCTTTTCGGTAGTTTCCCTTCTAGTCATTCATTTCTATATACGAAACCTTTTCACTTTGAAAAGCTGTTGAAGCGCGATATGCGACCTGTGAAAAGGGCCAGTAAATTGCAAAGCACTATTTTTTAAATGGATCATTTTAACTACAAACCAAGCGACTGACCTGTGCAGAAAAAAAGAATCGGAATGTGATAATCATCAATATTATTGTTTTATTTTTATTTATTTTTTATCTCTTTTTTTTTCTATCGTAAACCGAGTAAATCACACAGTGGAGACTGCGGTCAACGTGTGAATTTGCGTTGTTTGAAAGTCGTCCAAGTTGGATAAACATTTTCCAAACGCAAGAGTAGAGTAACGTGGTTAGAAGGTAAGTAAGTTACACATGTTTTCGCTGTAATAATGGTTATGTAAATGCTTTATTTAAACAGACTTCAACGATTTGTACGTCGTGTCGTTATATTCATGTTGAAGTGAAGTTGATTTGTTTTAGAGTGACTCGCTCCGATTGTGAACTTTAAACAAAATAGCAGTGGGACACTAAGCCCAAGAGACTCTTCAAAGACTTTAAATCGTAGATGATTTAACTCTAACCGAATCGTATTATGTCCCCTACTCGAAATTGATTCAAAGCAGTCCATGCATTTAACTTAAATTAACACAGATATCATATGGTATAAACTGCCAAGTAGCTACAGGTGAATTTTAAGTTGGGAGACATTGTAATTAAACTTCATACTTAATGCACCATTGTCCTTGAAGATGCAGTTTTGATGATTAGTGTTCTGATGTTTAGGCTAAAATTCTATATAAATGAAGAAGTGATGTGAGATCATAAAAATATGCATAACATGAAATGAATGTATTTTATTATAAATTATTCTTATTTATTATTACTAGTGTTTTTGATAAGGCATATATACCAAGATTTTTAATTAAAATTGCATTCCTATACACCTATTCACTTATGGCATTTTGGAGAATAAGGATTTATTTTCATGTCTACTGTCTTGACCTATTTGCTCTTGCTATAGTCTAATTGGTGGTGTTAATGCATCAGGTCTATTTTTTTTTTATGTCCAATCAATGTACTCTTTTGTACTCTTTGCATTTGACATTAACATTAATCTCAGCTGATCTGTAGATACTAAAGTGCTACTTACAGGTGTAAACAGACTCCAGTGTTTCCATATTGTTTTGTTTTGTTGTTTATTGGGATGGGCAATTATGTGAAAATTCTGTGAATAGTCAATAATGATAATAATAAATAATGACAGACTGAATTTCCTGTCTTGTGTGAGTATACCATTTTCAGTATTGGGGTGGAGAGTAGAAATGTATGTTAAAAAGTGAGTACACACCATGGAAAGTGAAGCTCCCATCATGATGTCACACTGATGTCATTTTATTAAAGACATTGTAACTTAAAGTTGGCAAGAAATATTTGCAAATCATTCTGTAAATGCACAGTATGGAGCTTATTATGAACGATTCATCCATGTTTATGTTTATGTTTTTTTTTTTTTTTAAACCCTCCCTACATTTTTTTTTTTTAAGGGATAGTTCATCCAAAATGAAAATTCTGTCATCATTTACTCACCCTCAAGTTGTTCCATGGAAGTCAATGGGGCATCAACTGTTTGATTACCGACATTCTTCAAAATATCTCCTTTGTGTTTAGAAGAAGAAAGAAATTCATACAGGTTTGGATGGAATAACTTGAGGGTGAGTAAATGATGACAGAATTTTTATTTTTGGGTGAACTAGCTACTCAATATTGCACTTGAATACGTCACAATATGGAAAAAAGTCGCTATTTTCGTTTCATTGCATCTTTAAAAAATGACACTTGGAATGACATTTTGTAATGATTTGTATTTAACTTCAATAAACATAAATTAGGGATGGCTCGATACTGATTTTTGATATTGCTGTACAGCAGCATCACTTTCTTGAGTTACAGGCGAACCTTGCTCCATAATGAGAAGTTTAGAGCAAAAAGAGAAGAGATATTGTGTGTGCACTGCACCTAGTGTATTGCATGTATTCAACAGTTTACTGAGCCTTTTTCATCATGTGAATGACAAGTTTTTTTTCAGTCTGCTACTCTAGTGCTTTCATCTAACAGACACCCAATTTAGATTCAGATTCACTAATAAACTCCAGAAAAATACAACCCTTTTAAACAAAAGCACCTTTATGTTTAAATTTTTGTTCTCTTTGAGCTTAACAGTTGTTGTCCAGGTGTTTGAATGTTTTTATGACATTCCTCATACACAGCCTCAGTACACTGTCTCAAGCCAAAAGAGTCCATCTGCATTTCTCTATGATATTGTAGTGCAGAGGATGGGGCCTTGAAAGACCTCCGTGGGTGCACACTGGCCCAGGTGACATTCTGGTGGCAACATGGCCTCTAGAGTCATATATGGAGCCTCAGTGCAATACCTCAGTTTAAGAGAGCCAAGCCCCATATCTCTATGATATTTGTTTCTTGAAATATGCCTGGAGTGTTTTGCTATTTTTGTTCCCAGGGTATTCTGGATGGTTGCTAGGCATTTATCAGGGTGTTCTGGCTAGTTGCTAGGCATTTATCAGGGTGTTATAGACCGTAATCAGAGTAGCGCCATATTTAAAAGAAATGAAAACGAGGCTGCAAGTGATAGAAGTGTGTTCAGTGGATTGTACTGTTGTTTAACAAAATACATTGTTCAGCTGGCAAAAATACTTTCAGTATACAAAAACTCCATAAAATAGATTTGAAAGTTGTGAGTTGTGAAAATGGTGTTATTTTTAGGACCTTTATACAGTGCTTGCCATTGTAAAGACTGTAAGTCTATCCCTCGTTTTCATCCACGTTAAATTCAATATGGTCTAACCTGACAAAGGTCTATATTGTTTTTAGGGTTGCTACGTCTTTGTGGAATAGAATATTATCCTACTTGGATATCACTGAAATAACTGTCAAGAGATATAACATCGATCTCTCTGGCAGCCCAAAGCTTTGTAAACAGTAAAATAAAAAGAGGCCACAGTCCACTGTCAGATTCTTTGTTTAGCCAATCAAACAGTTTTTGATTCGCTTTCTACCTGTCAATCATTTTGTGGGTGCCAGTAATTTAGCAGACGGTCCATATATGGGACTCATCGGAGCACAAATGAAGACATTTTTATATTCTCTCATCATTTTTTGTCCATCCATTGAAAGTCTATGAAAATTAAATCTGTTTATCATAAACAACTATGTCTTTTCAGAAGGCATGGCTTAAACCTCTTGATTCTTACGGAAGTGAAAATGTTTTATACGTCAGTTTTGGTTGCGCAGACTTCTCAGGTTTCATTAGAAAATCTTCATTTGTGTTTTGAAGATGAAAAGTCTTATGTGTTTGGAACAGCAGAAATCATAACAGAAATGATTACATTATTTTTTTCACCAAATAATTTTCATTTTTGGGTTGACTAATAATTTAATAGTAAGTGTTTCAGTAAAGCATATTGAAATTTTCTGTTGTATAATTTCTTATTTTAGAATTGTTTATTTTTGGTGCCAAAATGGTCTAATAATAGTGATGAATAAAACAAGAGATTGTCATATAGTGGTGTGAATCATCTGTACGTCTGCATCAGGCCTGTGCCCCTGTGGAATGACGGGCTGTAGTCTTGTGTATGTGTGTTTGTTCCCCCTCAGCAGGGGGGAAAGAGGGAAAGCTGTCCAGCTTCCTTTGTCTCTTTTGTTGGAGTAGAGATTTAAAAGGTCAGTGAATAAGAGGGGGAACTGGAGAAAGAGGGAGAGTTGCAGATGGAGGGGAGGGGTGAGTGAGTAACTGTTGAATATGTGAATGAGTGCATGGAAATTCTGAAGACTGTAAGGTGTGTATGAGTATCCTGTTTTAATAACCTGAATAGCATGTATGTAAATATATTAATCTGCATACATTTATATACTGGTAATGCATTTCTTCATTTCTACTTGACAGTTAGCATATTCATTTAGCATAATTAACTATTCAGTATATATTGAAGGTAGAGTTGTCAATAATATTATCCAAAGTGTGTTCACGCAATGTCAGCTCCTATGTGAACACAAAACGTATGCGTCGTGATGCTCTTGTGATGCCCTCGTGAACACTTGCGCATGTGCGTTAGCTCTGCCACCTGCCGCTGACCCAGAAAGAGCAGTTGCAGTTGTCATGTATAGGTATGAAGCAGCTTCACCAACAGTCTTTTCAACCACACAGTATCAATATTTCTGACTTATAAACATTCTAATTATCACAGAAGTACTGCGATAAAAGTTTATAGTTCGCAATGTAAACAGAGATGTCTATGGTATGCGATCACCTTTTGAAAGTAATTTGGCACTTCAAATAAAGATAGTATCAATTACATCATTACAGCAGTAGGTAGTGACAGATGACTGTTAAAGAAATGTATTTGATTCGAGAGATTCGTTCAAAAGTGCTGATTCATCCAGTAATGAAACAAGTCAAGTCTTGATGACAAGTGAGTCATTGAATCATTCACTCAAACCGATTTTTGTAAAAAGAAAAAAGTCAAATTTATATATATATCTATATATCTATATCGACTGCAGCAAGTAACATTTTACCAGAACCTCTAGTACATTATTTTATTTAGTTGTCTATTCGGAATCGTGGGAGAATTTAAAAAAATTAAACTGTTATTTTATCAATAACATTTCTTTTTCATTTTACCTTTTTCTCTGTGCTGTATGGATAGGAAAAAAAATTATCTGTAAACTTCACAGTAATTTCATAGATTATAAAATTCAGATATTAACTCCACTACCTCTAATTCAGAAAGATAAATTCTAATTCTCCTATTCTTTGATGCAGTCACACAGAACTCCACAAAACTCTTCCTGGGACACTCATAAACATGCCTACCCTTGAGATTGTCTGTATCCTGGGAAAATGAGTTGCCATGGTGAAGAGAACATGAATGTTGGACCAGACCTTCTTGTCTTTTAGGGCTTTAATAAAGATCTCTTTCCTTTTTATTCCCTGTTGCAGCTCTGCTAAAGCAAGAAAATTCTTAAACCACTAAAAAAGCATTATTTTAATAGTGCAAAATTCTCTTGGCTATTTGTTATAACAGATATGAAATGTCTTTTTGTTTGTGGGTATATATGAAGGTCCATATTACAATAGTTTTTTTTAATGCTGTGGAAGCAAAAGCTATAAAAGATGCATTCTTTAATTAATGTGTATCTAAAGTAGAATAGAGTGAACATACACTGATTATTTAATTAAGTATACATTTGGGGACGTGTGAAGAACTCTGTAGTTAGTGGAGTCCCTTGGCAACCCTTTGCCTCTTTTTTTGGAAAGCTCTGGTGGGTCTCTGGTTGTCCTGGGAACTACCCCTCTGTTCTTTTTTTCTCCCCTCACTGAATTAGTGGGAACTAACCTCCCCCTTCCCTCACACACATACTTTTTAGGGACATAGCTGTTACATAAGGATAGTACATTTGTCACATCCAACACAAACCTGCAGACCTGTTCATCTACAGAATTTCTATAGATTTTAGAAGTGAGCTTTGTCTCGGCCATTTCATAACCCTCCATTTCATGTTGCTTTAGACATTCCTTTGTGGACTTGTTTGAGTGTTTATACAAGATCCTCTTAGATGGCCTTATATTCTCAAATACTTTGGTACATTGTGGAATTCTTGGTTGAGTCTATAATTTCCTCAGGGCCTGTCTGGCCTCAAACCATAATGCTTCCTTCATGCTGCACAGTTTGGATCTCTTTTTAGTCAAAGGCTGTTTTTAGTTTTATAAATAAACAATTAAGCTTTTGTCTCATTTGTCCAGAGCTCATTATCCATAGTATTTGATTATGTCATCAAACATGCCCGCCATAGTGACGGCATAAACTATGGAAAACGCTTCTCAGCTGCTGCTAAGCTGCATGGAGAAAAACCATACTTATACCTAAACTATGAAGATAGTGTTAGAGACACTGGATGAAGTGCTTTATCATAATTTGATGTGACTGCCTTTTACAAAATATGATAAAAATGGCAATGTCATGATTAATATGATTAATAATTAATATGATTATCCTTTTGCTTGACTACATTATCAAACAGCTGCTTATAATGTGTTTCTAATGTTACACAAACCATGTTCCCATTCGCCATCTGAGTCTGCCTTTTAAATATCAGTATCCTTAGAAACACTTTGAACAACACAGAACGTCAGTGTAGAAAGGCATATATTTCATCATAACACTGTAATATACATCATACACCCGCTATATAGCTAAATCTACCCTTTTTTTTTTATATTGCCAAAAAAATATACGGGCATAACCTGGCTTCTTGAGACTCTTCTGCTTTAGAGCAGTCATAATGATATGCCAGAGCCTGCTGGCACGTTGACGTGATTGGTTACAAGGTAGTTTGTGAAGTTAGTTTTTTTGAAACTGAAAATACTCAGCAATGGTGTTGAATTTGCACGTTTTGTCTTAAATCATATTAAAAACACCACATACATATAAACAACATTAAAAACTTGATTTTCACCACAGAGGGACTTAAAGCTTTATCAGTTGTCCCAATTCACCCATATTCGCCCTTTAGTTTGGTTTATGATCCCATTAAATACTCATAAAGAGATTAGTGAAGATAAGTTTAAAGGAGTCCTAAAGGAGTAGTTCACTCAATGTGAATTCTTTCATAATTTCCTCACCCTTATTTTACCCTTATACAGTGACTGGGGATTGTCAAGCTTAAAAAAAAAACATCATAAAAGCAGGAGCATAACCAGGAACAAGTCTTTGGGTGTGCCATGAGTAAATAGTGTGCAACAATCAAGCACAATAAAGTGAAAATAGAGTGCAAGCATGTCTGGACAACATGACCAACACAAATAATGTTGAAAGAATCCTTTGGATGTTGTACAGTTTTGGTGGCAAATTTTTACTTTATTGATTAAATTTGTAAAGCCTTGAAGTACTGGAGCTCAATTCCATCAGAAATTGAAGTTATCTGTGTCGAGTGAAATTTTGCAATATGTTGAACACTGAACACATGCAGGTAAATTAGTCACTTCAGATAAGAAATTGCTATTGACTCTAAAATGTTATACAAAAATTCAGGTAAAGCATTCCTGTTTAAGCTTTTTCAGGCTATAGTTCATCTAGTGATTCAATCATAAACCAGCACCATTTATGCACACCCATTCTTCTCCAAATGAAATGATTTTATGGTAATGACAGCAATACATCTGATTAGGGCTGCCACTAATGACTATTTTGACGTTTAATCGCGTAATCAGATTTTTGTGTGTGTGTGGTAATGTAGACCATAACCATTAAAATGACTCAAAATACATAGGTATAACAATAATTAGGCAATAATAATTTGTTCAAATAATGTATCAAAAGGAAGTTATCATAGGGTTTTATTAAACAACACTGTTAACTCTCAAGCATAATTGGTCCTTTGTGGACAAATTTGGACACAAAGTTCTCCGGCGTGATCCCAAATGTTTTTTAAATAAATGTCATATCACTATCTTTGATAAAATAAAAACTATAAATTTATGCAATTTTGAATTATGAATTACCTTTAAAAATACCAAATATACCATGTAAAATATGCTTATTTTATGTAATATTTAAAATTTCTTTTACATTCAAATAATTTCAGACAGCCAAAACCTAAAAATTTGGTGACTTTGATGACCATATGATGGTATAAAAATATCAAAATAGCAAAAATATCAATAACCACTATATGGCTGTAGTACTCAATTGCTGCATATAGGCTGAAATCTATAAACCATTGTTGTAAAAAACTTAACCTCTTAAGTTTTTTAGATTTTATCACAAGTTAAAATTGTAGAATTAAAAAAACAAACAAAAAAACAAAACAAAAAAAAAAACATTTGTGTTGGGTGAGACTATACAGAGATGCCAAAATATGCTTACAGACTAATCTGACCATGCTATAAGGAAAAGACAAAGTAGGAGACAGAGTAATCATTTATTTAACAAAAAACATACAATTTCAATAACTTACCAAACAGGTAAATTATTGTTAACATTAAGTTAGGAAACATTAAGCCTAACAATAACTCAATAAAAGTAAATGGTAACAGATAGATAAGAATAAACAATATACAATATTGTATTTGTTTGGAAGCATCAACAAATCTTGCAGTAGGACTTTGATCTGACTTTAATGTTCAAATGTTCAAGATATCAAGAATCCTTTCACAGGTGTGCATTTGCTGTCTTGACATTATTCTGATGAAGACTGAAGCAAATTGGGTAAAAATAAGAGGGTGATTTCAAAGCATTTTGAAAGTGACACTTCCTGTTGCCATTTGGTGGTGCTATGACTTTGACTTACAATAGTCACGTCCTTGTGATCGGCCTCCCTCAACGAACACACAGATGAAGTTCATCCAAATCGGTCAATCTATGCAGAAGTTATAACACACTTCCTGTTTCCCTTTTCTTGCCATAAATTTGTTTCAACACCATGGCCAAACAGTTCAAGATATCAAAAATCTGCTTGCAATTTAGCATCCTCAATGTCTTGACTTCTGCTGACCGCGTGTGGTGGTGATTGGATGAATTCCCTAAGAGTATATCAAATTCCAGAGCATGTGTTTCTCAAACAACCCTAAATAGCCAGCTTCCTGTTTGGCTGGCTGTGGCGACCAGGGCGGGCGAGAGCCGTGAGGGAACGGCGTGAGGCCAGTGACGCAAGTGATAACAAGCATCACCTGGGAGGCGCACCGGCCTTGAGTCTCTCACGGAGGAGCTCCGGGAGCATAAAAGGAGGAGCGACGACCGTGGAGGACGAGAGAGGACCAGGGGTCTCATTTATAAAACTGTGCGTAGGATCCTACTAAAAGTGTACATACGCACAAAAGCTAGATTCTGCGTACGCACAAAAAAAAATCAGATTTATAAAACCATGCGTACGCCAGAACCCGCGAAAAAATCCCTTTATAAATCCCAGTCAGCGGAAGATTGTGCGTACGTGCATCTCCACCCTGTCTCCTCCCCGAAATCACCATATATGGAGCTTACGACGCCTAGTTTTACTATGCATAACCTCATCTGCATATCATTTCCATACACGTTCCCAACCACGTGACATCCACGGTTAACACCGTCAAAGGTACAAGACATTGGAAAATATTAGATATGGACTATAAATGCCATTTGTGCCACACATTATATTGATAAAGATCATCCAATATCCTCTTTGTTTTAGAATAAATATATCAAAGTATCCATAAAAACAAAATTGTAAAAAATTCCTCAGATAAAGGTTTTAGGATAGAGTTGATTCATTCATTTCCACTGGCCAGATAGTATTTTAATAGTTTTAAACAATTCAAATCAAATTTATGCAGTTTTGCTGATGAGGTAAACATATCTTTTATGAAGTTTATATGCTATTTTTAGTGGAAACAGATCGGACTACTTATTTATTGCAGTGTAAATACAATTGTCTGACTCAGCGCGTCACTGACAAAGTATTTTAAAAAGAAAACATGCAAATCTTACCGTTTTCCTCAAAATATATCCTTCGGGTAATTGTTTGAAGAGGACATGCAGCTGTGGTTGTACAGTAAGATATTATCTTTTGACCTATTCAAACTGGACAACGGACCGTTCGACCACCGAATCCAGCAGTGTCTTTCATAATATCTAAGTTAAGTGTGCATCACTGATCGTCATTTTTGAAAAAATATTTTGTCATAACATCTGCATTTTAGTTTAAAGAGGAATTATTGTGCTTCCAGCGCTCCTCGCTGTCATAAAACAGAGTGTCACTGGAAAAGTGATCGAAACTATCTCAATTCATATCACTTTGTCTCCAGAATGTGCGTACGCACGGCTCAAAGTTTGCTTAAGGGTGCGCACATTCTCCCATCAAGTTTGTTTTCATAGATCACAACCTTTGCGCGGGAACTGGCGTACGCACGTTTCCAGCCCTGTTTTGTGCGTATGCACGCTTTATAAATGAGACCCCAGGCCTGGATATTATTTTATGTTTTATTATGTTTGTGTGGCCTGCAGACGTCCGCGAGGGTCTGCCGGTATTACTTTCGTTTTGTTCTTTGTTTATTTTCTATTAAAGTTTTGTGGAATGTTCGCCGGTTCCCGCCTCCTTCTTCCCACATTTACGAACCGTGTTACATTGGTGCCGAAACCCGGGAGGAAGGAGGGACGTGCTGTCGGAGAGCCCTCGCTGCTGAGGGGGATCGCGGTGCTGCGGAGTTCGGGCAGCGCGGAAGTGAAGACCGCGAGAGGCTGCCCGAGGCGGTGGTGCTGGAGCCTTGTGAAAGGTGGGACGGAGACCCGGATGCCGTGCTCCTGGGACGAGGTGGGGTGGCTGCCGTCCTGGACCTGGAGGGAGCGGAGGAGTCGCCGCCGTCTGCCGTGGGCCGGAGCCTGCTGCCGTCCGCCATGAAGGGGACTCGCAGGGGACGGGGTACTCGCTGCCAGCTGCCCTCAGTCGGAGGAGCCATCGCCGGCCGCCAGGAGGCGGTCGAGGATCGGGCCGTCCACCGAGCGTCCAGTGCCACCGCATGGCACCGCGAGAAAGAGCCTCTTGGCAGGCTGAGGACCGAGCGGCAGTGTGTCTGGGAGCCGGACCCAGCATTTTTTTTTTTCTTTCTTTTTCCTCTCTCCCCTCTCTCGTCCTGTCGCTCCCCTTGCTTCCGTCTCCTTTCTCTCGTCTCGTCTGTCCTTACCCCCAGGTGCTGCGGCCGCCGAGACAGGCCCCGGGGGGGAGTAGAGCGCAGTCTCGGAGGTACCCCCCGGCCTGCGAGGGGCGATGGGGTTATGTGGCGACCAGGGCGGGCGAGAGCCGTGAGGGAACGCCGGGCGAGAGCCGTGAGGGAACGGCGCGAGGCCGGTGACGCAAGTGATAACAATCATCACCTGGGAGGCGCACCGGCCTTGAGTCTCTCACGGAGGAGCTCCGGGAGCATAAAAGGAGGAGCGACGACCGTGGAGGACGAGAGAGGACCAGGCCTGGATATTATTTTATGTTTTATTATGTTTGTGTGGCCGGCAGACGTCCGCGAGGGTCTGCCGGTATTACTTTCGTTTTGTTCTTTGTTTATTTTATATTAAAGTTTTGTGGAATGTTCGCCGGTTCCCGCCTCCTTCTTCCCATATTTATGAACTGTGTTACACTGGCATATGACTTTTTTCTTTGAAAGTTGTTTGGCCCAATGAGATCTATAACTGTATGAATTTTGGTTACTGTAGGTGAAAAGGGGTGCGTTACAGAGCCCCTCAAATACAAGCATATAAAAGGCTGTGCCACGGAGGCCCCCATGACAACATGAGCCCGGCCCTGATGGCAGACAATTCCTACATGTGTGCAAAGTTTCAAGAGTTTGAACATGTTAAGGGACCCAAAAGTGCCCGAAAGTTAGAAAAAATAAATGACCCAAGTAGGGCTGCAACAACAAATCGATAAAATCGATAAAATTCGATTATTAAAAGAGTTTGCAACGAATTTCATTATCGATTCGTTGTGTCGCGCGACTATTACGCCTCAATGAGACGCGGAGATGTTTGAGTATAAAAACATGTGGTTGAGCGAGAAGCAGAGCGGAGCAAAAATAAATAAATAAATAGCAGAGCGGAGGTAGAGGAAAGACCATTGGAGAGACCCGTAACGTTGTTCTGAACAGGCGTGCCGTTGTCAGGACCCCCGCAGTTTTGAAAAGACAGAAATCGCCCCCCACACTTTTGATACGGGCTGCTTCAATCAGTCACACTATATCATCTTTTAGCTTTGGATATTTCCTTTCAAATGAGACCATTTTCACGTTTTTTTTTCACGCTTTTGTTCATAAATAATCAACTGTTTTGTCGCGGATGTGAAGAACAGGAAATGCGCTTCGAACGGAGAAACACGCGATCTCCAAACAATCGATCAAAGCGTGCTAATGTTTTAGGACTGGTCGATGGTATATAAATCATGCCCGAATGTCAATCAAGCCAAACCGTCCATTCATAAACCGAGAATTTGACCACTTGACAAGGTAAGGAGGCTGATCTCTCAGGTTGACACGTGAGCTGGCTTGACCGAAGTTTTCGTGAGGATTTAAGGTTTATGGACTGTTTTGATTTTGGTAATTACATCTAGAAAGATAAAAGCATTGATGGCATCTATAAAATAGATATCTGAAAGCGAAACAAAAGTGATATTGCCTCATCCAGTGAGGAGGACGCACGAGAGGAGACCTGCGCGTTTAATTGGTATGTGTACTGTAATACTGCATTTACAATGCTTATCAGTGGCGTACATTTCGATTGCGAACATGAAAATCCAAAAGACCATGACTAAAACTAAATCAAAATTTGCTGTCAAAATTAACACTGATCTGTTGTCATGTATTTATTCTGTGCTTTGTCCCATATCGGTTATTGTTGACAAATATATTTGTTTGTTGTACTTTTTAAATTTCATTTTAAAGTTTTTTTATAGCACTTGGTCATCTTAAGCTAAACAAAATTATACATCTTTTTGTGCAATTTATTTAAAAAAAAAAAGCCCTATATATTTGGCAGATGTAAAGCATACATGTGTATGTTTTTTGTGTTAGTCCCTTTGTTTTTTATTACTTTAACAGCTCAGGGATGTTAAAAGAGCAACCTGTTTTTGCACGTTCTGAGGATTTTTCATTTCTGTTTTTGAATAAAAGGTTAGAAATTAATGTTTTTTTCCCCACCGATTCATCGATTAATCGTAAAAATAATCGACAGATTAATCGATTATTGAAATAATCGTTAGTTGCAGCCCTAGACCCAAGGAAAACAATAGGGCCTTCGCTGTTTCAGGGCTTGGGCCCTAACTAACATGTCTTAAATATCATTATTTCTTCCTCTTAATTACATATCAGTATCACTGAAGTGAAATGTTAAAATGCTCATTTGTTGATATTTGTGAATATATTTTATCCATAGTTGTGTGTGTTCATGATAGTTGTTGAGTATATCTCTCTTATGATAAGGAAGACATGTGGAGTTAATCTTTAAAGATTAGACAGTGATGAGCTATTTTGGAACCAAAGACATTTATTCATAAATGTCTCTGAATATGTGATGTGTCCCAATGCAGTCCTGTGTTTAGTGACTGTACCGAGTGCAGTTTTCACTTCATTCTTAAATTTGACCCAATTATCCCATACAATTTACAAATGGCTTATTGTCTTGTCACATGTTGAACCATTTGTCCTAGTGATACAGCAGAGTGCCCAAACTCTTTTGTCTTTGTCTCCACTCCCATTTTAATGTTCATTCATCTCTATAATGAGTGTGCTTTTGGTCTGTTGTGTTGTGGGTTGTTGTGCTTGATCCCCTTCCTTTTTCCCATGATCTCCCCTCTTCCTCTTCTCTCCAACCTTTCCAAAATTTTCTATGCACATTTTTTTTTTGAGTCTTTCTTAAGCCAAATATGAGGTGTGAGCAACTCCTGAGTTTAGTTTAGTCTCCATCTCAGACCTCATAATTTCTCTTTCTGCTATTTATGATCGCTGGATATCCTAAAATTAGGTATTAAGTGAAACAATGGTAACACTATTGATATTTGAAGATATTTGAAATAAAATATGAGAGATTTCTGTTCATTCAAACTAATCTATATGAATCGAGTGGTTTGGTGCAAATTTTCTGAAGAAACTGGATCATTTTATGTGATGAACAGATTATGAATTTAGACTTTTATTCACATATAATCTTTTGTGTGGACTTCAGCACATTCTGAACTTGTAAGTGCTCATACCGGTACTCATAAGCTTTATTCACACATAGCATCATACTGGGAATTTACTAGTAATGTTACATCTTCTCAAACTGGAATATGGCCAGAACTGATTGTTAAATTTAGCTTGAACAACCAAACTTGTAAAAGGAGACTGTCTGTTTGGATAAATAATTGCATGATTTAAGTTAGCAAAGCTTGTGGATAGAGTTCTATATAATAAAAGGTTCCCCAAAACTAGAGTTAAGTCTGTGTGGAGAGAACTGAATCATTTTGATTTAAACTTGTATGATCTGTGAAGTGCAAAAGGGGAGTCTTGAACAATCTTCATGCTCTCTTTTCTGTACACTGACAGGTCATAAAGTGACCATGTCTGTAAAGCTCCAAAAAGCTTCATATAAGTAGTCCATAAAACCTGTGCACTACAATACACTACCTGTGCACTCCACTAAAGCCTTAAAATAGTTTTGTTTATAGTTTTGACGTAGACATGTTTATTTCTTTATATAACAACATCATTAGCCAGAGATTGGGTGGTTTAGGTTCAAAGGTGCACACACATTGGTCTGGCTTTTGTCTATGTTAATATTTAGCTAGTCAAGAATCACTGTGTGTGTACCTGTGCTTGACCATATTTTGGGGACAAATTTGTACTTAGAAGTGAGCTAAGCTAACTATAAAAATGTGAGCTATAAAATAAATATTTTTTTAAATGCGGAATTTCTGTTAGGCTTAGTATGTAGGTTAGGGTTAGATGTATATAAAAACAATATAAGTATATGAAATGTCCCCATTTAGATAGCCGTGTGTGAAGTCTCTTCCACTTTTCCACCCCATCTGTGGGATGTAAATAAAGCACATACATGAACTTCAGTTAATGTAGTGTTGATAGTAACCATAGTTCAGGATTTTTATAGCTGATACGATTACCAATTTCTTGATCGGCCATCTTCATGACATTATATTATTTGAGCTTGTGAAGTTTTTGAGCTTTTCTTTAAGCTTCAGGGACCTTGTCATAACAGATTATACTATATGTAAACTCTCTGCTCACAGCCTTAGTTAACTGAATACCAAAGATCTATAGTTTTTGTTGACAAAAATAATGTAGACTTAATAAACATTAGCATGCTTACACAAAACATTATCTGTATTAGGATACATTTGTATTTAATTTACCAGTTTATTAATCCAAATATTATTAACATTTAATGAATTGATTCAATCTAAAAAACTGCTGTCACCACACCAAAAACTGTTAATGAAGTCTTAAAGTTAGATATTTTTAAGGTTTAGGAAAGTGGGACATCAATGTTAAATTGGACTGAGAATTTGTTTGAAGGACTTGAGTGTATATGTTTCCCTAGGGGCCTGTCGGGCAAGTGTGTGCATGTTTTTAGCCAGAGGAACAAATAATTTGTGTTTGAGTTACTCATAGTATTAGAGACTGGGCTGTTCTCTTTTCCATCTTTTGTGTTCTTTTTCTAATTAGAGTGAAGAAAAACAATTTGGAATTTATTTTACTTTTCTGCTATGTTTTAATACCTCTTATACAAGTATATATCCGCACTGAGACCCACCACTTCAAGATATTTTCTCATTAAATATCTTGTTTCACTTTTGAATGCGTCACTTTAGGAAGTAAAATGTGTTGCAAGCACCATTTCATGTTGACTATTAAGGAATGTTTAGCTGACAGGAAGGGATATTAGGTCATTCCGTGTCAACTCAACAAGAGTTCCCTGGCTCAAATTTTTGATTTATTAATATTTTTCCTGTAGAAAGACAAACATAAATAGTGATGAAAGCCAAAATATTAAATGTCACAGATGTATGTGTCACTGAGTAATCCACTATTTTGTAAAGGGGGGTCAAAATGACAATTTTCACCTGAGATTTGAAGCCAAATTAGAGGGGTGTAAAAATGACATAAGAAAGATGGCAGCATCATTATTTTATTTTTACACAGAGATTGGTAGGTCTATTAGTAAAATCTGTTGACTTTAGCAATCTTTATTTCATTATATGCCAACAGTGACAGTTCAAAAATGGCAAAAAGCACCTAACTCAAGAAGTATTAAAGATATCTTAATATCTTTTAGATTCTGGTTCTTAACAAACTTTCCTTATGGTATCTTCATTTTAAACGCCCTCGATGGTTCGATCCCTGAGATATGGACACATTAATGCAGCTCCATGAGTAAAGTGGTCATTTTCAGTGGTCAAAAACCAAATGTGGGTCACTTTGTATGCAGCTGATACTTTTTTTTATTTTAAAGAGGAATATCTAAAGAACAAATAATGTTAAAACTAGAAAAATGTATCTCATTTTTATTCTATCAGCTCAATTGCAGAACATACCTCTTCCATAAATATTCTTTTTCCAAAGTTTGCATTAGGGCTGTTCAACGATAATTGTGATTATCGTGTACAAAATTAGAGTCTGTGTTTACGTAATATATGTTTGTTTGTTTTGTGTATAATTATTATGTATGAATAAACATATATTCATGTATATATAGTTTGCATGCATGTAACTCTAAAATATTCAAAAAATCTTCTAGATCAGGGGCCATATTCACAAAACATCTTAAGGCTAAAAGTAGCTCCTAACTTGTCAATTTAGGAGAAACTCTTAAAAATAATGGGCGTGTCAGTCCTAATTTTAGGAGTCCTACATTTTTGCTCTAAGAGTATTTCACAAAGCATTTTAGCACTAAAACTAGCTCCTAAGTCTGTGAAACATTAGGAGTAGTCAAGAGGACTCCTAAATCACTAAGACCAAATCACAAACAGTCCTAATCCACCTAAAGACACTACACCATTGAGGCAATAGCGATAGAGCCTTGGGTGCTGAACCTTTTCTTCATAAATGCAATACATATTACATATAGATTTGAATCTATGATAAAACACCAAAAATAAATCTTTAATAAATTAATAAATGAATAATGCCTGATTGCCTGTGGAAGTTGTTTTAATTAGTTCACACTTACAAATGATCAAACAGAACATGTACTAGTTTAATTAGTGACACTTAGCCCACATTTTAAAACCTTTTATTGAATATGGCAGCATTTTTATTTTAAAACCTTTATTTTAATATAGAAACATGATACCTCATTCTACAATATTTCTATGATTAAATCCCTGACAGAGACTCCTCCCACATCAGCCAATCACTGTGGGCATAGTCCATAGCAACGAGGTCAACCCCGCCCTTTCTCTTAGCTTAAGACTTCTCTCTATTCCTTAGTAAAAGTTTGTCTTAGCAGCTCTGTGAATAGGTTTTAAGAGAAAACTCTTAGCTAAGAACTTTTACTGCCATTTAGGAGAACTCTTAGTGGTAAGATAAAATGTTTTGTGAATATGGCCCCTGGGGCAATATTCACAAAACATCTTAAGGCTAAAAGTAGCTCCTAACTTGCTGATTTAGGAGAAACTCTTAAAAATAATGGGCGTGTCAGTCCTAATTTTAGGAGTCCTAAATTTTTGCTCTAAGAGTATTTCACAAAGCATTTTAGCACTAAAACTAGCTCCTAAGTCTGTGAAAAGTTAGGAGTAGTCAAGAGGACTCCTAAGTCTCTAAGACCAAATCACAAACAGTCCTAATCCACCCAAAGACACTACACCATTGAGGCAATAGCGATTGAGCCTTGGGTGCTGAACTTTTTCTTTATAAATGCAATACATTTTGATTTATAGATTTGAATCTACGATGAGATGGCAAAAAAAAAAAAAAACCTTTAATAAATAAATAATATCTGATTACCTGTGGCAATGGTTTTCATGAGTTCACACTTACAAATGATTGAATAGAGTTAAAAAAAAAAAAAAAAAAGCAATTTAACCACCACTTTAAAGGTCCAGAAAGATACTAAAGAATTTGTTAAAAGTCAATGTGACTGCAGTGGTTCAACCTCAATGTATATATATATATATATACATTGAGGTTGAACCACTGCAGTCACGTTGACTTTTAACAATGTCTTTAGTATCTTTCTGGACCTTTAAAGTGGTGGTTAAATTGCTGTCTATGGGCGAGTCATATACCTCTCAGATCTCATCAAAAATATCTTAATTTGTGTTCCGAAGATGAACAAATGTCTTTCGGGTTTGGAACGACATGAGGGTGATTAATTAATGACAGAAATTTTCATTTTTGGGTGAACTAACCCTTTAACCATTTTCAGTAGATTTTTGGTACTCAATTCTTTTGATAGAGGGAAACAAGATACATTTCTATTTCAAACATTATTTATTCTTCAGACATTCATCTTTAAATGCAATAAGTATCAGCTGTGTGCAAAGTGAACCACATTTGGTTTTTGATCACTGAAAATGGGTAAAATTCAACAATTTGAATATGGAGCTGCTTTGAGGTCCCCATATCTATGGGACTGAACTATATAGGGCCTTGAAAATTAAGATTTCAGAAGGGAATTGTTTATTAAGAATGAGAATATAGAAGCATATTAAAATATCTTATCTACTTTTTTTTTTTTTTTTTTTTTTTTTTAGAGTTATAGGCATGCAAACTTTGAAAAACAAAAAAGTATATTTATGGCACTCAGACAGGTATGTTCTATGCCATTGAGTTGATCGAAAAAACACGATTCATTTCTAGTTTCAACATTATTTGTTCTTCACATGTTCCTCTTTAAATGAAAAAAAGTATTAGCTGTATGCAAAGTGACCCACATTTGGTTTTTGACCACTGAAAATGAGGACAATTTACTCATGGAGCTGCATTAAGATCTCCATATCTCTGGGACTGAACCATCGAGGGCCTTTCAAATGAAGATACCAAAAGGATGGTTTTAGAAAGAGAATCTAAAAGGATACTAAGACATCTTTAATACTTCTTGAGCAACAAAAATGACTAAAGTCAACAGATTTTACTAATATACCTACCAATCTCTGTGTAAAATGAAATAATGCTGTCATCTTTCTAAAGTCATTTTTTACACCTCAGTAACTTGGCTCCAAATTAGAAGATTATTCTGTAAATATACATCTGTGACATTTAATAGTTTGTCTTTCTACAGAAAAAAAATATTAACAAAATCAAAAATTTAAGCCAGGAAAGTTTCCAAAATTTGGTGATTTGACACAGAATGACCCCATTATACCTCAAATTCTCTCTGAAGAGTCTAGCCGATTATTTCCTTAAGATATAATACAAAATATTTTCCTTTTCTCAGGTCAGGACATGTTGTGTTTACAGAACTCTTTCCTGAGTCAGAGCATTACTGTGCTGAAAGTATCCTCATGGACCGTTCATTCACAGTCATTTTAGTTGCACATTGAAAAGTCTTCAAAGACTTTTATTTATGCAACCTTTCATAGAGGCTGCTGTGCCACTATTTGAATGAGGTACTGCAGACCTGTTATTGAGGCATCATATTTTATTGATACCCACCTGCCTCTAAATATCAAATGTTTTTTTAATGGGTCAGAGCAGTTAAAACTGCTCCATACATTTTCAGTCTTTGAAGCAATGATTAAACTGTGATTGTATTCACCAATAATACATCTTTAGTTTAAAGGAATGGTTACAGTTCACAAAGTCCCTGCCCAGAAGTTCCCTTTTTGTAGCTAAATATATTTAAGTAAATGCTGCTTTTCTTCGCTACATGTTATGTTAGAATTAGTTATATAAGTGGTGTTTACTTATCTAAAAGCTCCTATCACTCAAAGATTCTAGAAAAAAATCTGTAAAACTCATTCTGGTAACTATTCAGAATTGCACGATTTTAGTGCTCTTTAGTTTATAGCACTTGTATACAAAGAGGATTGTGGGTTAAATATAAATGGATCATTCTGTGTCAAATCAACCAGAGGTCCCCGGCTAAAATTTTTGATTTTGTTAATGTTTTTTTCTGTTGAAAGATGAACATAAATAGTGATGAAAGACAAAATATTAAATGTCACAGTATATTTAGGCATGCAAACTTTGGAAAAGGAGTATATGGCACGCAGGTATGTTCTATGCAATTGAGATGATAGAAAAAAATGATATACATTTCTAGTTTCAACATTATTTGTTCTTCACATATTCCTCTTTAAAAGAAAATATCAGCTGTATACAAAGTGACCCACATTTGGTTTTTGACCACTAAATGTGTTCATTTTAACAATTTACTCATGGAGCCACATTAAGATCTCCATATCTCTGGGAATGAACCATTGAGGGCCTTTTAAAATGAATATACCAAAAGTAAAATTTGTTAAGAACCAGAATCTAAAAGAATATTAAGATATCTTTAATACTTCTTGAGTTACAGGCATGCAAACTTGAGGCAAAAAACACAAGAAGTGCTTTTTACCATTTTTGAACTGTCACTGTTGGCATATAATGAAACAAAGATTTCTAAAGTATAGACCTACCAATCTCTGTGTACAAATAAAATAATGATGCTGCCATCTTTCTAAAGTCATTTTTACACCCATGTAAACTGACTCCAAATCTCAGGTGAAAATTGTCATTTTGACCCCCCTCTACGAAATTCAATTCAATTCAAATTTATTTGTATAGCGCTTTTCACGATACATATCATTTCAAAGCAACTTTACAGAAAATGGATGTGGAAATAGTGGATTACTCAGTAAATAAACATGTGTGACATTTAATATTTTGGCTTTCATCACTATTTATATTTGTCTTTCAACAGAAAAAATATTACCAAAATCAAAAATTTGAGCCGGGGGCCTCTGGTTGATTTGACACGGATTTGACACCGCCATTACTTTGTCCCAAATATGGTCATAAATATGGCATATAAGCGAAAAAAAAAAAAAAAAAACTGAAACAGATAAATATTAATCATTGAAAATAGGTCAAATGGGCATTTATTTTTTTATTTTTTAGGGCATTCATTAATTGTCTTTTATGGTTTTTCTTATAGACAAGTTAATGTAGAAGTAAATGTACTTAAGTAAACCAATGATTGTTAGAAGAGTGAACAACTTAAGTTTATTGTAAACGGACAGCTTTTTTTCATAAATTATACAATTTAAAGTAAATAATACTATTCTATCATTTGTTGCATGATTTCTTTGATAAGTGACATAAAATAGACCTATAAAATTTAACTAATTTTATTACATTTTATTATGCTTTATCTTCTAAGTGCTTTGTCATTTACACTAGGCAAGTTATAGATCTGTTTGTGATTAGATATACATGCTGTTTCTTTTGTATTTCTGAAATTCACTTATTCACTATATAGTGAACTTCACAAAAATGATTGGTCAGATTAATTTTGATTGGTCAGCTTAAAAGATCTGCCTTAACGATCTGTTGATCAAACTGGACAAATATGGAGTTTTAATATTTATAATTTTTTCAGCATTAATTCAACAAAATCTATATAACTGGTCAGTCTGCATGGTCTTTTTATCTGGTTGTTTCTTGAATCTTGTTATGTTCTCTTAACTGCATGACTAACCAAAATTAAATCGAAATCATGATTTGGCTGTGATTTTAATTAAATATATGCGCATTGCGTTTTATTTTTAAGTACAGTCCTTACCTTTATTTTTCTCCGAGTGTTCACTTTGTCCTCACAATGAAAATGATGCGAGTAACATTTATGGATTAATATTGTTAAAATTTCAGTAAATGCTGTTTTATTTGAGGTTAAATGAGTTCTTATTGTTGGGCCTGAGATGAACAATAGAGGTCAAAGGAGCTGTTTCTTATTTCTTTAAAGTTTAATTTAAGTTCATAATTTGCATCTGCATTTTCATTTGTTCATAATTTGCATCTGCATTCCATGCTGACCACAATATGTCTGGATTACATACAGCACTACAAACAGTGAACTAGATCTTATTTTGTCTCAAGAAGATTCTTAAATATTTTCATTTAATGTGGGTTGTCAACTGTTACTTATTTATTCTGCATCTTTGTGTGCATGTCTTTTTGATTTATTATTTTACAGAATGTTCCTTAAAATACAAAGAAAAAATTGTATCACATTGCATTTGATTTATTAATCTCCTGATTTTAAAATTCTTATTAATACTTAATCACTATTAGCACTACATTCTAGTAAAATAACTTCTTTTGAAAGGGCATTTCAAACATGAATGTTTTGATGCGACTTTTACAGGCACTGTCATTAACACATTACCCAAAATTACTCAAGAACATTTGATCAGATAAATGAAAATGTGACAGTAACAAATGTGTGCATTTGTTGTGCAAACAAATAATTTTTGGGTCTTTCTGTTTTCTTTTTATATTTCGAGTGATTATATATAATATGTGGATTTATTCGTGTCAGTTGCCCTGCTCATACCGGGGAAAATGTATTAAATGCCTCGTTGTCTCTGCAAATTACTGTATATAGGGATTGGAGGAAGTAGTTTTACACCAGAAAGCAACACAACTTAGTTCTGTTTAAATTTGACTAGCCTATGTATTTTAATAATTAAATTCAAATTATTTTAATTAAAATTATCGTAAATTGAGAAATTCATACTGAACTTTTCACAAGGCACCATATTTTAACTTATACATTTTTTTAAGCTTATGACTTTGTTGGGCCTTCAGTGCCCCATCGGAGTAAGAGCCCACTCTACCAGAGGCATGGCCTCTTCCTGGGCGTGGTCCGGCGGTATGTCTATTGATGACATTTGTGTGGCGGCAGGCTGGTCCTCTTTGTCCACCTTTGCCAAATTCTACAGTCTAGATGTAAGCGAGCCACTTATATAGGCAGATTCCGCACCCATTCAGTGGTAGGGGGCACCCATTGGTTCGTGCACTTACGCTGCATCACCATAGGTTCATGCAGTTACAGCTCACCAGCCAACCAGCTCGTACAGAACTCTGCTCGGCTTCTGGCTTGTGCAGTTGCACTGCGTTGTTACATTTTAGCTTCAAAATCAAAGTTTTCCCCATAGCGTCTTAAACGCAATACTTGTTCCTGTTATCTCAGGGAAACAAGGATACGTTAATAAATAAAATAATTTAAAATAAATAATTAAATTAAAAAAATAAACACGCGTACATATAGCTAACATACATGTGTGCCTCGCTGATGACATTTACTGTCAATAATTCACCACAACAATCCCTTATGGCGTCAACACACTTTAGCTATGTTCGTTATTCGTTCTAATGTCAGGGGAATGTTCTTAGAACTCTAATCAAAGTAATATCATACCTTCTGTTCTCTTTTTTTTTTTTTTTTTTTTTTTTAAAGAATGTCAAAATATGCGCTTTAACCGTTCTTCTGATCCATTTGAACAAGCACGAAAAATAACGAAAGCTTGCTTAATCAGAACTCTAGCATGATTGTACACAGCGTGTTACAATACTGAGTTCTGATTGATCAATTGCTGTTATTTATAGTTTAATTATCATTCTGACAATTTAAAAGTTTTGTTTACATAAGTTTTACATAATAATTTATACTGTTAATTAAAGGGGATTAAGGGTGGATGGTGGCTTTACAGAAGGGATGCTTTTTGTCATTTTTTCCAACAAGAGGGATGCTATCCCCCTGCATCCCCCCTCAAATCAAGCTCTGTGTGTGGTTGAAAGGACTGTTTGTAAAGCTTTCATAGCCTACCTAAACATGACAAATCTATTCATGATTTTGTCAAAGGTTTATTAGACAGGCAAATCGTTGTCATTTTAGAAATAATATTGCGTGGGTGTTTGAATCAAGATTATGATGTTTGTAACGATTAATCGTACAGCTCTACACACATTATAATTTACTATTATAGTAAAGAACGCAATTTTAAAGCGCAATTGACAGATAAACTACATGTACCTATTTCAGTGTTGTTAACTTCTGAATATTTTCAGCAGTTTGCTTCATGCATTCAGTTTAACGGCATAGATAGCAAGAACATTTGGGCCAAATGTGGCTGTTACCTGGCACATCTGGCCTAGATATGGCATGGCTGAGCACATGTGGGCCAAAGGTTCGTCATATATGTTTTACCATGGCCTTAGAATTGGAGGGAATTTTCTTTTGCCTCACTATTTGTATTGAGGTATATGGCCCAGATGACCACACACAACTGCAGATCATATGTGGCCTAGTTATGGCACACCATGGAATATTTTAACTTATGCTTAACATTTGGCTCATACTTGGAAAAACACATAACCTGTGCGGCAGGTCTGTGGCAGTCCACATCTCAAGCCTATTCAAAAGCGTTATTGGTTGCTTTGCATCTTTGCAACTCCTATTGGATTTCTAAACATGTGACTGGCAGCTATTAAAATGCAGATATTTCTGTTATTTCAGTTATTTCCCTCTCTGCTCTCATTTTATCAAATTCCTTTGCCCACATAAGCTCCACTTATCTTCAGATAAGCTGTTTTGGTGTCTAAAAAGTTAGTATTAATATTAAGTATTATATTTCTAAAAATAGCTTGTTACTAGAGTGCTCCTCATTTTAAATGACAAGGAAACCAATTTAGTTAATGTTTTCTTCATGCTACTGTACGTCTTGTGTGGTAGAAACAAAAGATTGGCTAACACTTGTATGGGGAACAATCCTCACTTTTAACTGCTTATTAGCTTGCATATTGGCTATTTATCAGTACTTACAAAGCACATATTAATGCCTTGTTCAGCACGACCATATTCTACATCCCTTAATCATACCTGATACATAAACTTAAACGATACAGCAACTAATAAGCAGTGAATTAGCAGTTTATTGAAGTTGCTGAAATTATTTGTAATGTTTATTTACAGTCATTTGTAATGGGCCTTTGTGCTTGTTTTAAAATATTAATTTAAAGTGTTAGTTCACCCAAAAATGAACATTCTAAAATCATTAATTACTCACCCTCATGTCGTTCCACACCCGTAAGACCTTTGTTCATCTTCGGGACACAAATTAAGATATTTTTGATGAAATCTAAGCGGTATATGACACGTCCATAGACAGCAATCACTTTCAAGGTCCAGAAAGGTACTAAAGACATCGTTAAAATAGTTGACGTGACTACAGTGGTTCAACCTTAATTTTATGAAGGAAGGCGAATAGTTTTTGTACACAAAACAAATAAAGACTTCATTCAACAATATCTTCTCTTCTGTGCCATTTTCATAGTTACGTACAACGCTTCCAGGTTCTACGTTAGAATGCTGACTCATTATTGGCTGTCTCCAGCATCACACGCATGTGTTGTGCTGCTCACGTGTAGCGCTTTGAGCCTGCATTCGGGCGTAAACACGGAAGCCTTCACTATCCTTACTGCGTAAGGATAATGAAAGGGGAGAGAAGAGATTGTTGAATAATTTTTTTGTTTTTTTTGTTTTTGTTTTGTTTTATTCTCGTTGCTTCATAAAATTAAGGTTGAACCACTGCAGTCATGTCGACTATTTTAACAATGTGTTTAGTACCTTTCTGGACCTTGAAAGAGGTGATTATATTGCTGTCTATGGATGAGTCATATACCACTCAGATTTCATCAAAAATATCTTAATATGTGTTCCAAAGATGAATGAAGGTCTTACGTGTGTGGAACGACATGAGGGTGAGTAATTAATGACAGAAATTTCATTTTTGGGTGAACTAACCCTTTAAATAATATCTGATGTATGATACTATGATATACTAACATATTTCTTTTTTTATCTTCCTTTTTCTTATGGATTGTGACTGAGAAAGATTGGTGAAACATGACATACATACATTTGACACTTTCCACATTACTATCAACATCAGCATACTCCTTTTGTGTTTAACATCTATTCAATAAAAATAAAAAATGACCTTAATTATTTTTTGTGTTTAAGACAGTTTGATTTACTGATTGTTTTTTTTTTTTTATTAAAAATAAATAAATAAAAAACAGATGTGGTAAATGTGGTTAAATTATGGCTTTTGGTGTGTTCAGCCATGTATGGGCCACATAAGGGCCTCAGCCTTTTGCAGAACTCAGCCATTCAAGAATAACATTTGGTTCACATATGATCCACATCTCTTTTTATTATTTGGCTCACTACTGGTTTTCTGGTATTCTTTTATTTTAGTTCTGGCTAAATTCACTGTGTATATGCATTGTAAACAGATTATGTTCTTTGTCTATGCAAGAAAAGCACGTCCCTGAATTAGTACATTTTTATAGTGTATTTAATTCAGGTAATGTTAATGGTATGATCCATTTCGGGGTGTATATATGTATGTAAAATCAGTCAGAGCTAGAAATGCATCTTCATTAACCGATAAAGCTTCATATCATGGGAATACTACTTTCTTTGACCTCCCCCCAACATCATATTTTGCTGTGCTTATGGGGGGATCAACCTAGGCTGTTTAGCAAGTCCTCATCTGCAACTCTTGTTGACATGTCACTTGAAAAGTTCAGTGAATCGTATTTTGCAGAAATGTAGCCAGAGACATGTATTTCCATTGATGCTTGTGTGTGATATATATTTTTTTAATTGTCCCTAAGTGTCAAACCTCCTCAAAATGTTCCTGACAAAATTGTCTCTCTTTTTATGTGTGTCCTAGGTTTAGTCGATGGGGACATATATTTGACTGTGTGTTGCGTGTATGCATGTCGACCCAGCAGATCAAACCCTGGTAAGAAAACTTTTGTCAGCTGTCTCTTTTTGTCTCTCTCACATATCATGACAGTCCATTTGTGGCATCCTATCTTGATTTGTGCTAATGGAATATTATGCTGTTTTAATAACATTAACAATATTTTGTATGGGTGAATTATATTTTAAGTCATTATGAAATCAAAATCGATAATTCTTATTTTTTATGCAGTATTGCAGTATTTATTATAATTGATTTATTCATGCATGTCATTATTTTTTGAAATTCATGTGTCATAATATGTAATCAAAATAACTTCCCCTCCTTCTTGCAATGGCATTTATTTTCTTCTCTGACTCTGATGACTAGGGTTGGTATCATTTGAATTTTATATTTTAATAATTTTAATATTTTAATAAATAAATAATGAAGTCAAACATTTAGATATTAAACACATTTATTTTGTGTCTGTTTCCAAAACATTCTGTTGCAGCTGAATACCATGAAAAAAAATCAGCAGCCTACAGAACACTTAAACATGGAACTTTCGCCTTTGTTTTTAACAAAAAATACCACAGTGAAAACAAAAATTTTTACTAACATAAATTTCAAACATTATTACAGACAAGTAAACAGTCAGTCATAAAATAAGAACAAATAAACAAATTAGCAACAGCACAGATAAATAAAGCTGAACAAAGTTCAGGTACATAAATTAAAATAAAATACAACCAAATGTAAAATAACGCTGCATAGTTTTCTATTTATAAATAAAATTGATTCATACTTATAAAAGTTACAAAAGTTATTCAGTCAAGATCAGTGAGTGATTTTCTTTGCCTTTTGTTCTCATTTTAAGATTAATGATAGACAGCAGCAGGTATATTAGGCTGCTGTCACTTTAGGACATGCAAAGTCAACTGGCGGCCAGCGGTAAATTGAACATCGGTTCAATTTCTAGCATGCACGCCTTTTCCGCATGGCTCGAGCGCGCCTGAGACGCGTGTTTCAGTGCGCAAACTCCAACCTGTTAAATATGGGAGCCAAAATAAAAACGGACACGCCACGCAGCTGAGACACTCACGCAGCCAGTGTGTCGCCAGCCTTATTCAAGGGGGAATGAGAACCGCTTCGCGGGGGATCCCAGGTGTGCAAAAAAACCCCCAAAAAACGAATACTCGAATGTCAAATTTTCAAATTGAATACCAACCCACCAACCTGCATGTGACAGTGATGGACAGCTTGACAGCCTCACAAATATGAAGCCTAAAATATCGCTATCGCCCCCTGGTGGCTAGCTGCAGTACAGGTAATATGTAAAAAATAACATAAATTTGGAATTGGAATTAGTATATCAAATAACATATCAGGATACAATTCGAATTTTATTTTATATTACGAGTATGTGGCCTGTACAGTGTCTGCAGAGAAAAATTCTGGCCCTTGGACAAATATAGTTGATGACCCCTGCTTTAGGACCGAATGCATGGATTTAATATACTGATACACATTTTCTTTCTCAACTGTTAACGTTCACTTAAGATTAAACGGACTGTGTTTACAATGATAGTTTTTCATAATTTTGTTTGTATTCGTCCGTTCAAGTGCAAAAAAGGAGAACTCAATTCAGTATTCACGTAATTTATGAGAGGTGGTGTGTGTGCTTTGGATGTATGCGCAGCACAGATTAGCAATTAAGTTCTCTTTCACATCATCTTTGTCTTAAATAAAAAAAAAAAACACACACACACACACACACAGGAATTGATAAGCGGAATCACATCTTATCAAATCCTTGGTTCTTGGAAATTTGGAACTGGTTCTAAAATGGAACCAGTTCTCGATGCCCAACCCTACTGATGACAAATTAACCTGTTATTTACATGAGAAATGAAGCAACAACACTTCAAATGATCCAATCAATTTCCTATGGACAAAGTCAAGTCCCAGTTTTTTCTTGTTCAAGAAGCCATTTCACTCATATATACATAACAATAGAGAAGAAAATGCTATTGCAACTTCTGTTTCATGCCCACTTTAAGCTTTGTATATCTCTAGTCTGTTTTTAAAGATTGGAATTGTTATAATGTAGTTTTTCTTTTTTTCTTCTTTTTTACTTTTCAATTTTTTATTTTTATTTATTTATTTTTTTTAAATGTTCCCTCATTCTCTCTCTTTCTTTGTTCTCAGAATAGTTGACATGCCACCTGGGATGGTGTGTGTGTTGTCTTCTCTTTTCTCCATACTATGTAGCTTCGTGGTCACCCAGAGCTCTGCTTCTTCCAGCCATCACCCCATTTTCTTGCGCAATGACACCTACTTTGAGCACCTAGCTTTGCATCCTGACCCTTCATTGGGTCGGGTCTATTTAGGTGCCCGTGATCGGCTTTACCAGCTTTCTTCTGAACTTCAGCTTGAGGAAGAGGAAAAGACAGGCCCTGTGATAGACAGCCGTGACTGCCTGCCGCCAATTAGTGAAGCAAACTGCCCACAGGCACAGTTGACCAATAACCACAACAAGCTACTACTTGTGGATCCTTACAGTCAGGAGCTCATCAGTTGTGGAAGTGTTTATCAAGGAATATGTCAGAAACGAAGTTTGGATGCAGTGGGGAAAGTACTTTTCTCTGCAGAGAGGCCTGTGGATACCCAATACGTGGCGGCTAATGACCCCAATGTCTCTACAGTAGGACTTGTGGCACTCACAAGAGGGCGTGGGAAACAACAGCCAGTGCTGTTTGTGGGGCGTGGTTATACCAACAGCCAACCTCCAATATCTACTCGAAACTTAGTTATGGAGCCTGTTTTCTCATATGAGGAAACTTCAAAGTTAGCGGTAGCTGGGAGGCTTTCTGAGTATGACCATCATTTTGTAACCTCATTTACCCACCGCTCGTATGTCTACTTCATGTTCTATCGGAGAGACTTAAAATCACAGTCGAGAGAATATCGCACATATGTTTCCCGTATGTGTTTGGACGATATTGCGTACTATTCATATGTAGAAGTTCCGTTAAGTTGCCGTTCAGCTGGAGGAAAGAATTATAACCTCCTACAAGCTCTACATGTAGGCCTGCCAAAGTTGAGGAAGACTATGGGAATAGAAAGTACAGCTGCTTCGGAACAAGAGGTACTGTTGGGGGTGTTTTCGAGCCATTTCGCTTCCTCCAGTCGACCCAATGAAGAGTCCGCAGTATGTGTGTTTTCACTTGAGGAAGTGGATAAACGTATCAGTGCTACAAGAGATCTATGCTACACTGAAATGGGCCGTGCAGATGGACTTGAGGCTGCATACATTGAGTATGAAGTGAAATCAAACTGTGCCAATCTTCCAGCGGTAAGTTTTGAAAACTGGAAACCAGTAAGTTTACTGCCTCAGTTAACAGGTATGAACAGCTTCCAAGTTCCACTGTGACAAATTTAAAAGTACTTTTAGAGCTAGACAGTCATTGGCCTGGTGTGAAAATATAACGCTGTAAAGCCTGACATATTAAAAAATTCAGACTACTGAGTTTTGTTGACAAAATAGTTGTTGGTCATGGATGATAAATAAAAAATCTAAAAGTCTGCATTTGTTTTGTTTATTTGAGTATCATGTTTTGATACATCAGGATGGCCCATATAGTATAATATAGTGTGAGAATATGGAGGACATAATCGAGGAGGAAAATTTTATTTAGAAGCCCAAAGTGCAGTTGCTGTTATTTATATGGCCAAAAAGAAATTAGAAATTCTATATATAACAATATATAACAGTATAGCAGACTGCTTACATAAAATGCATATAAATATCAGTTGTCTCATTATATCTCCCAGTAAAATGCCTTAAAATCAGAGCCCCTCGCCTCCCCGATATCCCCGATATTCAGACAAAACACATTTTACTACCAGGTGTAAACTGTGTCTTGCCTGACCACTTGTGACCACTAAAATGAATACAATATAATATAATATAATATAATATAATATAATATAATATAATATAATATAATATAATATAATATAATATATAATATAATATAATATAATATAATATAATATAATATAATATAATATAATATAATATAATATAATATAATATAATATAATATAATATAATATAATATAATATCTTGGTGGGTAACTGAGGTTGTAGTTTTAAACCTCGCAAGGTGTTATCCCAGAACTATTCACCATTGGTCCCTGGAACATAGCACTTAACCTCTGGTTATTTCAGGGAAAGCAATCCTTATCATTTAATATGGCTCCATTTTATGATGACATCACATTCCACCACCCCAGTTGTGTGGCCATATATAAATATTCTAAACTGGTCTATATGAAGTGTAAGGGAGTATAACAGTTGTTGTTTATGCACACAACACTACCATTTAAAAGTTGAAATATAGCAAAAAAAATAGTTTAATATTGTGAAATCTTCATGATTTAGAACTGTTTTCTGTTTTAATATATTTTTAAAAAATATTGTGATGACAAAGCTACATTTTTTTAAGCAGTTATTAATCAGTCTTCAGTTTAACATGAAGAAATCATTCTAATATGCTGATTTGGTTCTCAGGAAAACTTTTTTTATTGTCACTGGAAAAAGTGTGCTGCTTAATGAAGTGTGGAGATTGTGATTACAGTGTTTTTTCGGGATTGTCTGAGGAAAAAAGTTTGAAGAACAGCCAAAATAGAATGAGCAATAAAAAAAACAAAAAAACAAAACAAACAAAAAAACAGTAATAAAATTTTGTAGGTCATTTTGATTAGAGATGTAAAAAGATATAAATGGTCTTTACTCCTCCTCTTATACCACTGCAGCTTGTTGCAAAACTTTGTTTTGATGTTGAACTTCAAAGGTATGGCAAGAAATATTGTTCTGTAACTCTAATGCCTTGTTTTACTTTTTGACTTCCGTCTCCCTACAGAACACTTTGGATGCTTACCCATGTGGCTCTGATCACACCCCTAGTCCAATGGCAAGCCGGGTGCTTGTGGAAGCTGAGCCAATATTTGACAGCCCATCCGTCCGGCTCACTGCTGTGACTGTGAGTGTAAGGGAGGAGCATACTATTGCCTTTCTAGGAGACTCCCAAGGAAACTTACACAAGGTATTAAAAAGTTTTCAAGGAATGAGTGTTTTTCTTCAATTCTAATTTTATTTCATGCAATTTATCCATTGTTCTCTCTTCTTCGCTGAAGCAGAAGTGTTTCAGAAAATGTTGGTTATATTGGAGGTTTTGCAGAATTCCAGAGCAATGAAAAACTCTTGAAGATATGGGATTAATTTTTATTTAATGAAGATCAGATGTGGTGTGGTTATAAACACATCTCTTTACCTGTTACAGCATTGCCCCTTTTTGTAATTTTTTTATTTTTAAAAAAAACAGAATCTTCTTATTCAAATCATGTTACATTTTCAAAGAGGTGGTGACCAATGCATCATTAAAAATGGTATGCACAAGTGCATTTAATTTCATTAACATATAAAATGCTGACTACTGTTTCAGCCTCAGGTTGTACCAATTTTCTCTCTTTAATTTCTCAACTTTTCTGAAGTAACATGGATGAAATTCCTCACTATGGGATGTGTGCTCTTCGCTCCATTAAAAAACCCTATTTCAGCCACTATTAGGCCAGCCCTGTTTGCTGGCCAACCTGATGCTTGTGTAAGATTTGGTTTGTTTTGCTATAATGCTACAAAAAAATGATTTTTTGAATATATTACAGCTTGTGGTCTGTGTCGCGCCAAAAAGAGTTTAGATTTTAATTCTCAGTCTTTTAATAAATAGTTCTCAAAAAAGCTATTTTAAAAGTAACACTAATTGCTGCACTGCAGTAGATCTATTTCAAAATGTGAAAAGGAAAAAAAGAGCAGTTTCCACAAGGTCTTTGTATTGTTTTTATGAAGTGGCAGAAATTTGAGGAGTAACTGATCTGGTCCTAATATTCTTTCATGGTATATTATCTTTGCTTGATGTTTTATCCCTACAAGAACAAAGTGGCAGAGGATCTTCTCCACTAGGTAGTGTTGTGCCTTTTGTTACAGTCATTTAGGTGCAGTTGGGAGAATTTTTTAAGAACAGTGTGGTGGCCACGCTAGTGTAGTCCACATCTTGTCTGGATGTAACCCTACAAAATATAGGCCTGGTTTCACAGACAAAGCTTAGATTAAGTCAGGATTAGACCTTAGTTCAATTTAAGTACATTTAAGTAGCTTTTATAAATGTGCCTTAGAAATAAATGTTAATATTGTGCATCTTGAGAGTGAGACAAAACAATGGCAGTGACATATTTTGAGATATGTCAGTGCAAGTTACTTTAAGCAGGTCAAAATACATTTTAGTCTGGGACTAGCCTTGTCTGTGAAACCAAGGGATAGAGATTGGACCTTATGAAGTTTTGATTTAATGTACCTGGTTTGGAACATTTTTAATTCCTCTTCAGTATTGTTCAGAAGGGGTGTGTGTATTTTTTTCAGGTGTTTCTTGGCCCAAACGGCGAGGTGGAAGAATATGCAGTAATTTCCATCCAGCCCAATGCACCAATAAGCAGAGAGCTCAGGCTTGACCATCAAGAGAAGCATCTATACATCTTGACAAGTAACATGGTAACTATCACATTATTGAAGTGGAATTGGCAGTGTCAGTGTTGTTATCTGTTGACAAAGTAGTTCTTGTCAGTAATGGATAATTAAAGGGATAGTTCAACCAAAAATGAAAATTATCCCATGATTTATTCACCCTCAAGCCATCCTAGGTGTATATGACTCTTCTTTCAGACGAACACAATTGGAGTTATATTAAAAATATCCTTGCTCTTCCCAGCTTTGTAATGGTAGTGAATGGCACTCCTGATTTTGAAGTCCAAAAAAGTGCATCCATCTATCATAAAAGTAAAGGTTAATAAAGGCCTTCTGAAGGGAAGCCATGGGTTTTTGTAAAAAAAAAAAATTGAAATCTTTATAAACTAAAATAACTAGCTTCCGGGCAGATGGCCTACGTAAATCGATGTACGCCAAAAGAGTAATCTCTGACCTGATGCATTGAAGAACCTGAAAGCACAGATGATAGAACAAAACAAAACACCAGTCACGAATTAGAAGTCTAAAATGAGAATTTTTAAAGAGAAATATTTGAGGATTTCAACGTAAGAGAAGAGGAGCTTGAGTTTGTTGCCCAGCTCTATTTGTTTGAGCTGCAAGAGGCGTCTAAGCTTACGCTACTCCTACATCCTTCGTTATATATCTATATCTTATATATTTTTTTTAAATATACCTCCGACTGTGTTCATCTGAAAGAAGACATATAAAACGTCATATATACCTAGAATGGCTTGAGGGTGAGTAAATCATGGGATCATTTTCAGTTTTGGGTAAAATATCTTTAATGTAAAAAAAGAATGGACAAAAACATTATATTAAAAGGATAGTTTACCCAAAAATTTAAATTGTCATCATTTATTCATCCTCGTGTTTTTTTGTTTTTTTTTAAAAAACCGTATGACTTTCTTCTGTGTAACACAAAGAGGATATTTTGAGGAATGTTGGTAACCAAACAGTTTTGGTTCCCATTAACTTCCACTTTATGGTCAAAACATATAATGGAAGACAATGGGAACCAAAATTGTTAAGAGAAACGAGTCAGGCCCGCAGAGTAGTGCAATGAAATGTATTCGCAACTATGTGGATGACAAACTGACTGGTCAATAAGAGATGAAGTTTTGGCCATATTTTCCAAACTGTAAAATTCAGCAACCCACTGGTGATGCTAAAACTATTTTATTGACACTTGCTTAAAGACTCCAGACTCCAGAACAGAAACATAGTATGTGAAGCTGCTTTAATTTGCACACTCCTGAAAAAAAAAAAAGAAAAAAAAACTTAATGTTAATGTTAAATATCCCATCTTATTCATTTCAGAAACAGGTAAGCTTGTTTACTGATCTTATCAGATTACTGATAAACACAAATGTGCAACTAATTTGTATGATATAAATGCTGCTTCTTTGATCAGAAATAGCAAATAAGTTAATATATTAAATGTATGTATGTATACCTCTGCTGGTTTTATTTGACACTTTTTTTTTTTTTTTTACTTTGCTCCCACAGCTAGAGAAGAGGCCTGTAGCAGAGTGCGAAAAGCATTTGGATTGTCAATCCTGTCTGTTGGCTCATGATCCATATTGTGGCTGGTGTGTTCTTGAGGGGAAGTAAGTTCCTATTTGAAAACAACCTCATATTCATTATAGTGTTGTCAAAAGCACTTCGGTACCAAGTCGGCACTGAAAATTTAAAAATGTGACGCTTTGATCACTGTTGAGCGGTTTCGTAAACACCTGAGTGGCCATTGTGTTTACATGCCCATCAGATATGATTGGCAGACATATGTATGTAGCCAATCACAGACATATCTAATGAGCGTGTGAAAACAATGGCCAGCAGAGGTGTTTACAAATCCGCTCAACAGTGATCAAAGCGTCACATTTTTTAAATTTCAGTACCGACTTGGTACCGAAGTCGGTACTTTTGACAACACTAATTCAGAATGCTTAATTTAAGTAATTGGTTACTTGAACTTGAACATTGTGTCTTTGTGCATCAGGTGTTGTTTGAGTAGTGAGTGTGTGCGTGGGGATCTGAAAGACCAGTGGCTTTGGAGCTTTGACATGGAGCAACAATGCCTGAGTATCAAGTATCTCAATCCATCCAACATCAGCCGAGAAGAGAGAAGAGATGTGTGTTTCAAATATTAACACATTTTTTAATAAATCCAGTACCACACCCTGCATAACAATAAAATACAAGATACATATATTTGTATAAGCTTGATTCACTGAAGTGACCATTATTGAGCACACAAACAACTAAAACCACTTCTCCTCCTTTCTTTAAAAGCATCATTTTAATCCTTACAGATCCCAAAAATATTCCATCTCTTTATTTTTTTCTTCTTTTAGATCTCTTTATCCATCCCTGGTCTTCCCAGTCTGGAGCGAGGAGAGTTTTACTCTTGTGTCTTCAACGACAGGGCAAGTTTGGCTGTTGTAACAGAGACTGGTATCACCTGCTCTTCTCCACACATATATACATTGCCATCTGTGCCACCAGGTCAAGGTGAGGGTATTTCCAGAAATAATCATGTCTCTTATGTATTTATAACACTTTTGTTTTGACACAGGAGGCCTGGTTTGGAAAAAACATAATAATATAGAAACAAACATTGTTTTTCATAAGCCATTGAAAGAGTGTCCTCCTTTTGACACAGAAACACTTGATTCAGTACTCCGTTTTGAGCATGACAGTGTAACCAGTCTGAGAGAGGAGCACTTCTTGACAGATGGTAGAAGTTTTAAGATTAAGTCATTTATTTACCCTTGTATTGTTCTAATGCAGTATGCAGTTATTTTTATTATTTTTTTAGACCACAAACGAAGGAATTTTTAAATATCAACTATTTAAAAATCTCTCCAGTTGAATAACTCCATTTGTCTGATGACTACAGTGGCCGAGAGAGCTCAGCGTGCTGCAACTGAAGAAAACACATGCTAATTAGAAGAAACACCAGCAGATTAAGAAAACATCATCTTCAGTGGCTGGTGTTTTTTCTATTTGCATGCGTTTTCTTCAGTTTTGCACTCTCGGCCACCGTAGATGACAGTCAGAACGACAGTTGACAGATGTGAATGCAATAACTTCTTGTTGTGATGAGCACAGCAGATATATTAACCTCAGAGAAGAAAGTACATGGATTGTATTTCATGTGGCGTTTTTATTAATCTTGATTTCTCACAATTTGTGTGCTTATTCTGGGTGAGGCAGAGTGAACTCCAGCACTAATAAAGAGTCATGAGTTTTTATGGTGGGGCATTTTTTTTAAAAAGTAAGTTGAGTAATTTAAGACTTAATTTTCATTTTAGGGTTAACTATCCCTTTAATGACAAAGTCATACAGATATGGAACAACGTGAGGGCGACACTTTAATGTCATTTTTCCTATTTCATTTCACAAACCACCATGAAGATTTTCAACTGACATCAAAGAAACCTTCAAATCTGCTAGATGAAATCCAAGCAAGATCAAACCTAGCTGTAGTATTCGTGTCTATAAAGAGCAACCAGTGAGACAAACAATAAGATGAAAGTGACAAGCAAAAACAGTCATTGCTTCGTAACAATAATGAACTCTACATGATCACTACATGCTAAACTCTTCTTCTTTCTTCTGAATCAGATTTTTTTACAGTCACTCTCTCTCTACGGTTCCATGATGTTGTTGTGACTTCTCGGGAATTCACCTTTTATGATTGTACAGCAGTCAAACATCTTGCGGGAAGCATGCCGTGAGTTGCAAACACGCACATATTGTGGGCACAAACAAACTGAATTCCACCCTTGTCAAAGATTCTTTGTAAAATCCACTGTTGCACAGTCTCTAAGTTTTAATTTGTCAATCAAACTAAGAATTTTTATTTCCTTCCTTCCTTCCTTCCTTCCTTCCTTCCTTCCTTCCTTCCTTCCTTCCTTCCTTCCTTCCTTCCTTCCTTCCTTCCTTCCTTCCTTCCTTCCTTCCTTCCTTCCTTCCTTCCTTCCTTCCTTCCTTCCTTCCTTCCTTCCTTCCTTCCTTCCTTCCTTCCACAGGTGCCATGGTTGTGTGAAGAGTCACTGGGGATGCAATTGGTGCGTGAAGCAACATATGTGTACCCACAAAGCTGTGTGCGATGAAGGACTGATAATCTATAATGAACATGTAAGTCATTACATCACCAGCAGTGCTTTCTCTCTATGCCTTTGTTGGATGGTGAAAATTAGTCTCAAACTTGAAAACAGTGTTTCCTATAGAATTATGTTAACCCCCACCCCTGTTCCTCCAAATAATTGGTCCAAACTACACAAAATTGGTATTAATGGTAAATAATTCATTAAAAGAACTGGGAGGCAGATACAAATTATTCTTCACATCCATTTTCTGAATTAAATAAGGATATTTTGTATTCCTCAAATACATTGCTTTTTAAAAATGTTATTGTCTTAATTTTACTTACACAACATGTCGTCATTGCACATCTTGCACAATATTTTACATCATAAGATGCTTGCTACCTCAGAATGGGTTTATAGGCGGACAAATATATTATTCACAAGTTTAGATCTTTGAATTTGTTGTGTTAGACAAATCTCACTTTCAGACGAAACCACCTGTCATCTTATGAAAAAAAAATATGAAGAAAATATTTGAGAATTTTTAAGAATATATTTTATTTAGAATATATATCTTCAATAACTTTTTTTGTGAATATAAGACACTTTCATTTATGAATCTGATTACACTAGCAATTATAGGATTAGCCAAATGCATGAATATAAATGAAGCAATTATTTGCAGTGTAAAAATATGGTTTTGAAAACATGGACATGGACCTTGAATACCAAGATCATTTGTAATAGTTCCTTTTATAACCATTAATATTTCCCTATTTATTTATTTAATTAGTTATTTTACTATTGTGCCTCTCTTGGTTTTTCCTGCATGTCTCACTCTTAGTGGAAATCTCTCCCTACCCTACCTCCTGCAACCAAAGCCTCTAGAGTTGCATTCATGACCTCACCAGTCACAACACACAAAGTCCCTGAAACCATGGCTCATACTAAAACTCAGACTACTGCCACCTCAATAACTGAAACTATAACCTCTACACTGGAATCATTAACCTCTCCTGCACTTGTGAAACCAACACCATCAACTCAGATTTCTTCCACTTTCAAGCTGTCTGCTGCGCCCACAAGTGCCTTTCTCCCCTCTTCCACAGCTGAGACCTTGGCTACCACAGAACAGCCAGCTTCCACACTCTCTCTGCTAGAGGAGATTCTCTCAGAAAAAGAGCTTCTTGTTACAGATATTGAATCAGTGGCTCTGAGGGAGACAGACACTGATGTGGTTACTCTTTCCAGTTTGGAAGCAGTTGTAAAAACTGAGTCGCCATCAGTCTTCGAAGCTGCTGAGGAGCAAAGAATATCATCGTCATCAGTTGAAACCGAGATAGTCACTCTTACAGAATTGCCACCATTAATGGAGCCAATCACACATGATACTTTGCTCACCAGCACCCCTCACATTTCAGCAGAAACTTTGAATTTGACAAAGGAAACCCAAACTACAGTTTTACCTTCAAATCCAGAACCAGACGTGTCTGATTCAGAATCCAATGACTTTTTGCCTATATCTGAGAGGGTGTCACCTGTCATGCCTTCAGTGAATAGGATTATCATCACTGACCGTGAAGAGGCTCGTTTGGTGCCAGAGGAAACTGAGGAGGTGGAACTGGTAGAAAACGACAACGCAACATTTTCGGCAGCTACAATCTTATCAGGGGATGGAGAATCAGACAGGGATCCCCCGGTATACCTCCATCTTCAGAGTACAGGCATGGATGCTGATTACCAGTATGACTCAGCAGATTTACCGGTAAGTCCAAACATTTAGAATTGATACCAAGCAAGATTTGTCTTTTCTTTACATTTTATAAGCAAAAAAAAAAAAACTTCTTTCTTTAGTTATACTTATACTTACATATTTTAATACTTACATATTTAATAAATAAATAAACACCTTGACTACTTCCTCGTTTTCACAGGATGACACAACACAGTGCGATAACATTCACTGCCATATTTTTTGATTAACTGACCTGGGTTTTTTTAACAGGCTGATGAAGGCACATTTGTCAATTTGGGGGCATCAGCCTGCCCGTGTGTGGAGAAGATTCAAGGATCCTCTCTGCTTCCTGTCCTAACTCAGAGAAAAATCTCTCTGCTGGCCCGAAACTTGCATCTTTATCAGGTAAAAACAAACAAACACCCACTTCTTTCTTAAAATATACATCTGCATTTAAAAAACATTTAAAAATACACTTGTTCCTAGGACCAAGAACTGGCGTATGAGTGTGTATTGGTGATCGAGGGGCAAACTGTGGTGGTTGATGCAGATGTGACGCTGAATGAGGCAAACCCTTTACTGTTTGACATCACTTGTCATGCTCACCAGGTACCACAACACAATTTTAAAAATCTCTACTCTGTAATGGTTATCTGTTTTGTTGCATGCTCCAATGTGTTTGTCATTGTTGGTCTCATCTCCCTTTTTCTCATTTTAGATTTCTGTTGTCATGTATTTGCTCGTTTTGGTTCCTATTGTTCACTCTCTGTGTTTAGTTCCTGTTTTCTTAGTTGCCTAAAGGTGCATTCACGCCATATCGTAATTACTGTAACTACAAGATTCTGGCTCGTAAAAAGCGTTCACGTCCTCATAAAGCTCGTAATTACAGTTTGTAAGCTGGGAGTTTTCTGAAAGCTCCCACGTGTACCACGTAGCTGCTGTACCACCTGACCGCTGTAGATTCATTTAGGCATTGATAGTGGTGCCATAGAAATGCATAATTCCCAGTCCGAGGACATGAACAGCTCCGAATATAATGTGACGTGTTGTCATCTCAAGATTACGGTAATTACGCAGTGGCGTGAATGCAGCATTAGTTACTGATTTGTTAATTGATTAGTCCCACCTGTTCCTTTTTTTCTATTGTCCCGTGTAGTATTTATACCCCTTGTTTAGTTCAGTCTTTGGTCTGTTGTGTCCATTGTTTCTGTGGTTCTCCTGTGCTCTATTATTATTTTTTTTTATATATTATTAATCCTGACTGCTGCAAATAGATCCTTGCCTCTACTCTCCTGGTTTAAACCAACCTGTCACTTCCCTACTATGCTGTCTAAGGCAAATGCCAACAGCAATATTTAAACATACAACAACACCAATAACAATGTAGCAGTTATAAATGCATGCTTCTGTGAGAAAAGACTGCAGTTTGCAGATGAGATTGATGCTCTCTCAAATTTTCTCTCTTTCTTTCTCTTTTATCTGTTCTATAGTATTCCTATGCAGACCCAGTTAGAGAGTATAATGCCATGGTGTATGTAAAGAGAAAAGACACTTTTCATATTGACAGCACTGATCTTTATGGTGAGTATAATTCTTTAAATGCTCATGATGAGCTGTGTTTGTGCAAAATACACACACACAAGCAGTTTGCTACCCTGTGTGTGTGTGTGTGTGTGTATATATATATATATATATATATATATATATATATATATATATATATATATATATATATATATATATATATATATATATATATATATATATATATATATATATATATATATATATATATTATAATTTAATGTTCCTATATATTAATGAAAAATGTTTGTTAGATTTGTTTTTCTTACAATGACTTGCATACAATAACTTGAATGGTTGAAAGAAGAAATTTACAAAGAAGTAATAGAACACCAGTATTCATGGAATGTTCCTTTTATTTTCTTCATTAATTTGTCTCCTATTGTCACCCCTCACCCCCCACCCCCGCCTACTTTAATACTCCATTGTGGAACTCAGTTTAGCCTGCATGCCTGTGGCCTCATAATCTGTTTGTGTTCTGAGGTTGCTAAATAAAATTGTACAATTCTTTGAAAATCCAGTTACTGAATCTCACTTTTATGTATTTGAATTTTACTGTTTATCGTAACTGTCTTGTAATTATTATATTCTGTGTGCTTTCTCTACTGCAGTGACGTTATATAACTGTTCAGTTGGACACTCAGACTGTAGCCGTTGTCACACTGCAGATCAGAGGTACAGCTGTGTGTGGTGTGGGACCGGTTGCGTTTACAGAGGTTCCTGTTCCCAACACATCCAAATGACCTGTCCCGCTCCTCTCATTCATTTGGTTTGTTAAACTTTTTCTCAAACTTGACTTAATGCAGCATTATTTGGTATATATGCGGTTTGTAACTTTAACTGAAAGACAAGTATAAACAAAATTAATTTTGCTTTAGTATAACACCACAGTATGACCACTTGGGGCCTAGTCTTTTTACTGTTCTGTTATTCCCCTTCTACCTTGCTCTCAAAGACAAACATTCTGACCCTACAATTAACATACAACACACACACACAGTGTCTGAGGGAGTGGAAGCTGTGTGCGTATATATCTGTAAATGACTTTTGTGACAATAGTTATATAATGCTCTACCATTTGGTACCTTCCAAGGACATCAAATATTAATGAATAAATTTAACAGATTAAAGGCCAGATTTATTAAACAGGGCAAATTAATGTGAGACTGTAGTCCCATAAAAGTGCAGGTGAGAGTGGAACATTCTGAGGGTGATCTATTGACAATATGCAAATTCAACAACAGATTTCCATTTTCCAGTTTCCATTGTGGCTAATGCAATCTACCAAGAGCAACACAAATTAGCGCAGGGTAGCAAATCTACTATCAATACAGGCGCAGTGAATTAAAAATAACTTGTTCAGATAACATCTTCATCTGGCATTCCAAATAAATTAACACAACTGGAGAAGATTATTTCTTCTGCCACACGCTCTGTTCTCTGCTGTGCCTCTTCCTAGCAGCAACTTTCACAGCCATGCACAAAATTTAAAACATGCTTTTTTTTTAGCATTAAATAATGCCGCAAATACCAGTAAATTGAATACTGCAAACCTTAATAAATCATGTTGTATGATTTATTTAAATACTCTTATCCCATAACTATTGCGTCTATAAGGGAAACTCCTACAAATGCATATTCAATAAGGTCAGCTGCAGAAAATAACTGTCCATGCCTTTTCTTTCTAATTTTTCACTAAGTAAATCTTGACAGTAGTTTTTTAATGCCAAATGAAGGGTTTGCACTGGTGCAAGACGTTAGTAAATCTGGCCTTAAATGTGTTATATTGATTAGTATAAGCAATAATTAATGCATAATCATCAAATGTAATCGTTAATTTCGAATTACTTCTGAATTAAGGTCACGCAGTCAAGTGCTAGCAATGCCATGGTTTTGATTCCCAGGGAATGCATGATTACAGATTAAATGTACAGTATAACTTGAAAGCAGTATAAGTCACCTTGGATAAAAGCCTCTTCTGAATGTGTAAGTGTAAATGTAAAGCAGCATATATATATCTATATCTATATCTCTGTCTCTAGGTGGAGCCTTTGTCAGGGTTGGTGGAAGGAGGCATTACTTTAACTGTTTCTGGTTCTAACTTGGGACAGAAAGCTCAGGATATCCTTCAGTCTGTGACTGTTGCGGGTGTTCCTTGCACTGTTATACCACATCTTTATGAAATATCCACCAGGTAAACACCATAGAGTATTTGCAATGCAAGTGTTAAACTGATTAAATAATATTTGGTCTTTTTTTCTTTTTCTTTTTTTTTTTTTTTCCCTGTGTCACGTGCATTTGTGTTTATGCTGGCTCTCCTTTCTTTAGAATTATATGTACAACTACAGCCAGTGGAGAGGAGAAGTCTGGTCACATCTCAGTGAAAGTCTCTGGTGGAGGCTTTGGCCTGTCAAGTCAGAGATTCAGCTACCAGGTTAAATTGCATTTACTAGCAATATTAAAACCCTTTTTTTCTTCTTTTTTTTTCTTCTTCATTTTGTTCCAAAAACATATGACTTTGTCTGCCATGGGACACAACAGGGGAATATTCTAGCCACTGTATATATAACTCAATATAATGAAAGTAAAATTTAACAACAAGCACAAAAGAATATCATAAAGGATAGGCTTTGTGTGATGATTAGATATAATGACTTATATTTCGGCCTGATCGTCACAAAACGCATTGCTTCAGAAGACTTCGATATATACATTAGCACAAAAGTTGTATGTATGGATTATTTTTTTCAGTTGTTTATAATACTTTTATTGTGCTTATGTGTCCTTTTTGAAGCTTGAACAATCCAGTCCTCATTCATTTTTTGCATAGAATTTCTCATTTTTAAAAGAAAGTCAAACAGGTTTGGAACAAATGATGAGTAAATAATCTCTTTGAACACTTTATATAATATGAATAGTAATTTTGTACTTAGTAATTTAAATCACTTGCCCCTGTGCATCAAACATGAGACTTTTGAACCTAAAGAAGTTCATAAACATATTTAAAGGTTCAATTTCAGTGGGAATACTCTATACACCATATGGCATATTGTGCTTTTATGCAGTTTAAAAGGTTGACTCTAAGGTTTCACCACATTCTAAAACATTGTAAATGCCTGAAGTCATATCTTACATCCTCCCTCTCTCTGTTATCCCTCCATTTCTTGTTTGTCATCTGATGCGCATTGGAACATTTTGTTATGTGAAGATGGTTGTTGTGGAATTTTTTATTTCTTGGATGCAGAATTTCCTCTGATTGTATCTCTCATCTCTCATCTCTTAAGGACCCTAAGCTGATAGAAATTTCTCCTCAGAAAGGGCCACAGGCAGGAGGAACAACTCTGACAATCACAGGCAGAAATCTTTTGACTGGTCGTGATACTGATATCAGTGTCTTACTAGGAAATGTGCCTTGTTCATTGTAAGTGCTACGTGTCACTGTGGAAAACTGTCTCCTGTAATTTGGTGTAATATGAGTATTTTCTGTGATTAGGAAGTTCTTTTATCCCTTTCTATCCCTCTGCAGAATATCAGGTGTTCAGGAGGACACTATCAAATGTCTGACTGGTGCTAGTAACAAGACAGGAGAGCATAGGGTGACTGTGCGGTATGGAAACAATGAGCGACATCTCCATGACAATGGCTACTACTATACGCCTGACCCCAACATCACACAAGCCATGCCATCTAAGAGCTTTATCAGGTGTGTGTTTGGTTTTTACCTGCCTTATTACATTTACATTTTTTTTATTTAGCAAACGCTTTTATCCAAAGTGACATAAAGTGTCAAGTAATGAATACAACAAAGCAAATCATCTTAAAGGGATAGTTCACCCAAAAATGAAAATTCTGTCATCATTTACTCACCCTCAAGTTGTTCTATACCTGCATGAAGTTCTTTCTTCTGCTGAACATAAAGAAGATATTTTGAAGAATGTGGGTAACCAGACAGTTGCTGGTCCCCATTGACTTCTGTAGTATAGAAAATAAAATACCATGGAAGTCAATGGGAACCAGAAACTGTATGGTTATCCAACAATCTTCAAAAAAATCTTCTTTTGTGTTTAGCACAAGAAATAAATTCATACAGCTTTAGAACAACTTGAGGCTGAATAAATAATGACAGAATTTTCATTTTTGGGTGAACTATCCCTTTAAGAAGGCTAGAATAGGGAAAAACGTGTGGCTTTTCGAGTAGAGGCATGCTGTTATTTTCTTTAAGACTTATTTGCCTGGCTGACCTTAAAATGTTGCAAAAAGGAACTTTTCCTTTAAAACTGGCTTTTTTTAAAAGGACTTTTGTAAGTGATTTTTCTCTGCTCTTTAAAATCACTTAATTTCTTCCTTTATGCAGTGGAGGGCGTGTTATTAAAGTTTTTGGCCATAACTTGGATGTGGTACAGATGCCTCTGATGCGAGTAACGATGGTCCCCCCAGATTCCATTTCCTCCTGGAGGAGACGGAGACGAAGGAGAAAAACTAGGAATGTAACAGATATGGAAGTGCAGGAAACAGACTGTACAGAAAACACACACTGTTCTATCAAAAAGGTCTGCAATCAATTTGATTTTAATTTAACAAATTTGTTCTTGTAATTTAACGACTTTTTTCTCATAATTTAATGTTTATTCTCAACATTTTATCTCAACTTTTTTCTCGAAATTGAACATTTTTCTCATAATTTAATGTTTATTCTCAACATTTTATCTCAACTTTTTTCTTGAAATTTAACGAGTTTTTTCTCGTAATTTAATGACTTTATTCTCAACATTTTATTTCGACTTTTTTCTCGAAATTTAACAACTTTAATCTCAAGATGATTTAATTTTTTTATTATTGCTTGGCCCTAATCCTCTTCCGTAGATTGGTGTTAGTTTTGTTGACTGTTACACATTTATTCATTCAGCAGACTCTTTTATCCCAAGTGACTTTGAAGATAGAAATTCAGAAACACTTTTCCTGTTATAAAATAAATCAGTCTCTTTGATTCACAATGGGTTTAAGATCATTTAAATCAATACATTATTTGATCATGAAGGTGTTTTATTAGTATTATAGACGGTCTTTGTTGAACAGTCTACATAGCATAATTTTGTCTGAAATATTTTGGCTTACACAATGTTGTCTCTTGTTTTCATTTTCTCTGTAGTTTGAGGAGCATTGTGAGGTGAAAACCTCCTCTTTGTTGTTGTGTCGGACCCCTGGTGTAGACCCTCAACTAGTTGGTGGTCATATGCAGGTTGAGTTTTTGTTGGATAACTTGCGCTTTGACTTCAACTCTGTCAGCCAATCACCTTTCACCTATGAGCCAAACCCAACCCTGCACCCACTGAACCATCGTGATCCCACAAAACCATATCGATACAAACCTGGATCAGTCATATCTGTGGAGGTTAGTAGGGTTTTACCGTTGTAATTTTTTCATTTTAAACATTTGCAACACCATGACTATTCATAGATTTTAGTCACACGTGGAGACCTAGAGGACAAAACATTCATAAAACTGCGGCACAGGCATGTCAATTTTTCGTCTGTTACAAGCCAGAAATATTTAGCTCACCTCTCAAAAGAAGAAAAACAAGATATGTGAACAAAATTCAAGTTTTGGGCATATAAAGCACCCTCTACAGTATTTCAATCACTAAAACAGCGGGACATTTTAAAATGCTTAAAGGGATAGTTCACCCAAAAATGAAAAATCTGTCCTTTACTCATTCTCATGTTGTACTAAACCTGTATAGATTTCTTTCTTCTGCTGAACACAAGACAGTTAATGGGCTCCATTGACTTGTATAGTATGGGAAAAAAAATACTATAGAAGTCAATGGGGGCCCCATCAGCTGTTTGGTTACTGACATTCTTCAAAATATTTTTTGTGTTCAGCAGAAGAAATTCACACAGGTTTTAACAACTTGAGGGTGAGTAAATGACAGAATTTTCATTTTTGGGTAAATTATCCCCTTAAAGTGCCTTAATGTACTTTGTCTGCCATGGGACACAACAGGGGAATATTCTAGCCACTGTATATATAACTCAATATAATGAAAGTAAAATTTAACAACAAGCACAAAAGAATATCATAAAGGATAGGCTTTGTGTGATGATTAGATATAATGACTTATATTTCGGCCTGATCGTCACAAAACGCATTGCTTCAGAAGACTTCGATATATACATTAGCACAAAAGTTGTATGTATGGATTATTTTTTTCAGTTGTTTATAATACTTTTATTGTGCTTATGTGTCCTTTTTGAAGCTTGAACAATCCAGTCCTCATTCATTTTTTGCATAGAATTTCTCATTTTTAAAAGAAAGTCAAACAGGTTTGGAACAAATGATGAGTAAATAATCTCTTTGAACACTTTATATAATATGAATAGTAATTTTGTACTTAGTAATTTAAATCACTTGCCCCTGTGCATCAAACATGAGACTTTTGAACCTAAAGAAGTTCATAAACATATTTAAAGGTTCAATTTCAGTGGGAATACTCTATACACCATATGGCATATTGTGCTTTTATGCAGTTTAAAAGGTTGACTCTAAGGTTTCACCACATTCTAAAACATTGTAAATGCCTGAAGTCATATCTTACATCCTCGCTCTCTCTGTTATCCCTCCATTTCTTGTTTGTCATCTGATGCGCATTGGAACATTTTGTTATGTGAAGATGGTTGTTGTGGAATTTAGTTGGTGTTACAGTATTTCAATCACTAAAACAGCGGGACATTTTAAAATGCTTAAAGGGATAGTTCACCCAAAAATGAAAAATCTGTCCTTTACTCATTCTCATGTTGTACTAAACCTGTATAGATTTCTTTCTTCTGCTGAACACAAGACAGTTAATGGGCTCCATTGACTTGTATAGTATGGGAAAAAAAATACTATAGAAGTCAATGGGGGCCCCATCAGCTGTTTGGTTACTGACATTCTTCAAAATATTTTTTGTGTTCAGCAGAAGAAATTCACACAGGTTTTAACAACTTGAGGGTGAGTAAATGACAGAATTTTCATTTTTGGGTAAATTATCCCCTTAAAGTGCCTTAATGTACTAAAACAGTGATTTTTGAAAGATCAAATTCGGTATACAGCTTACTGATGATGCTTACTATATACAGGTGAGCCGATGAGCCCAAAATATGAATTCAATGTGCTATATGGTTTAGCATTTTCTTTATAATAGAATTCTTTGGCGAAACACTTAACATGAAACTTTGCGTGTTGTTTTATATTTTTGATTCATCTGCTTTTCCTGTAAATAGTATGCATCATCAATAGGGTGTATACTAAATTTAGTCTTTTAAAGGATGAGACTCCAGAATTAAAATTTCCTGATAATTTACTCACCCCCATGTCATCCAAGATGTTCATGTCTTTCTTTCTTCAGTCGAAAAGAAATTAAGGTTTTTGAGGAAAACATACCAAACATACCATTTTTTCCATATAGTGGACTTCAGTGGGATACAAAGGTCCACAAAGGTCCAAATTGCAGTTTCAATGCAGCTTCAAAGGGTGCTACACGATCCCAGATGAGGAATAATGGTCTTGTCTAATGAAACAATTGGTCATTTTCTAAAAAAAAAAAAAAATATATATATATATATATATATATATATATATATATATATATATATATATATATATATATATATATATATATATATATATATATATATATATATATATATATATATATATATATACTTTTTAACCACAAATGCTCATCTTGCACTAGCTCTGCATTACATAATCATGTTGGAAAGGTCATGCTTGATGTAGGCGGAAGTGGTAGGGTGAAAAACTAATTCTGTCCTCCAACTTCAAAATTGGCAGACATCATTATTTTACCTTCTTTTTTTTTTTTTTTTTTGTAAAGGTCCGCCTATGTCACACATGTCATGCGTAGCACATCACAGAGCTAGTGCAAGATGACCATTTGTGCTTAAAAAGTATATAATTTTTTTTTTTTTTTTTTTTTTAAGAAAATGACAGATTGTTTTGCTTTTATAAGACACTTTTTCCTCGTCTAGGATCATGTAGATCCCTTTGAAGCTGCATTTAAACTGCAGTGTGGACCCTGAACCCGTTCAAGTCCACTATATGGAGAAAAATCCTGGAATGTTTTCCTCAAAAACCTTAATTTATTTTTGACTGAATAAAGACATAAACATCTTGGATGACATGGGGCTGAGTAAATTATCAGGAAATTAATTCTGAACTTATCCTTTAATATCACTGTCTTACTATATTGGTACTTAGTACAAACCTGGTAAAAACTAATGGGGGTCAATGGGGCCTTGGTTTGCCCTCCAGGTGGGTGTTCCTATAAGGATATCACGTGAAAACTATAAATTCGAAGGCACTTTTTTTTCCCTTTTTTTTCCCCCTCAATATTGTCAATATTGCTTAATTGGACTGGGCTAATTGTCTCATTTCCATTAATTTAATTATTCAGTCTCAGCATTCAGCAGTCAGATATTTCCTAATATTCACAATGCTGTATATCAGAACATTCATCCAGTTAACTGAAACTGGTGCTACTTTCATGTCTCTTGTATCACACTGCTGGATCTCTCATTTCATCCAAATGTAACTCACACCATCTTGCATCTCAGTTATCAGTTGTATTGAAAATGATCTCAGGGGACATCAGAATTCATATGACTGTAATATTGTTCGAGTTTTTGTCTCTTTGCTTGGTTAATTGTTTTGTACATTGCTTTCAAATATAATACAGATAATTTTCGTAAAATATAAGCCATCAGGGTGATGCTAGGATCTGTGGTAAATACTGTTGTCAGGATTTATTTTTTGATAACGATTAGGTCACTTTACATTATCACACACTTATTACTTATTACTCATGTTTAAAAGCTTAATCTCATGTTTCTTCTTTTAACTGTTTCTTGCATTCCCTTTTTTTAATTATTTCCGCAGGGTGAGAATTTAGACTTGGCCATCTTTAAAGAGGAAGTAGTAGCACTGATTGGTGAGGGGGTTTGTACTGTTAAAACTTTGACACATAATCACCTTTATTGTGAGCCACCACCCCAGCAGCCCCCGCTCTCCCTCAGGCATGGACGCAAGCGAGAGGGAGCTGAGGCCTTTCCAGAATTTATAGTAAGCATGAAGCCAACACACTCTCAAAACACAGACTGAGCTTAACCCTATAAAGCCTACTGTATTAGATTTGATGTGCAAATTTCTAAGGCCTCTAAATTATCAACATGATAACTTTGCTTAAAAAGTCTGACAAATATGATACATCAGGCTTTTGAGGAATGCTTATATATGTACATCTCGCAATCATTGGTGTACCATGTTGTATTATATATTTTACCCCTACAATAAAAACCACAGAGGTTTGATCATAAAACCAATCATTTAAATATTATCTTACTAAAACGTATTATTGCGGGGTGTGGTTGTAACTTGCTTTTTTGCTGTGGATATTGTATTTGTGTGTAATAGTGTGTCTGTCTGTATGCAGGTGCATATGGGGAACTTGAACTTTTCACTGGGACAAGTGCAGTATGATTCTCTTAGTCACTCCATATTTCCACTGGTGGCACAGATTGGGGTTGGAGCAGTTGCTTCTCTTGTTGCTCTTATTGTACTTATCATCGTGTTTATATACAGGTTTGTATTATTTATATTGTGAGAGAATGTGCTTATACAGTGTTGTGGAAAAGTTAGTACCCTATAAAGAATGTAGCTTTTTATCAACATATTTCGACATAAAGTTATTGGACATATAATTTTGACTCTTAGGGTGTACATTTGAAACACACTACCTATGGCCAGTCCATCCCTGAATGCAAGAATAATGCAATAAACCATTATGGAAACATTTATGGATTGGTGTATTAATGGAATTGATTTTGTGTTGTCTCATTCTTCTTCTCAGGAGAAAGAGTAAACAGGCTCTGAGAGATTATAAAAAAGTTCAGATCCAGCTGGAGAATCTAGAGACGAGTGTGAGAGACCGCTGCAAAAAAGAGTTTACAGGTAATTTATAGGTACATTAAAGGTGCAATGTCTAAATTTTAGGAGGATATATTGACAGTAATGCAATATAATATACATAAATATGTTTTCAGTGGTGCATAAAGACCTTACACAATGAACCGTTATGTTTTTATTACCTTTGAATGAGCCATTTCTATCTACATACATCACGGGTCCCATTTTGCTCCGGCATGTTTCTACAGTAGCCCAAAAATGGACAAACTGGTTGCTCTCTGCTGTCTCAGACGACGACATCTTTGTCCTGTGTTGGCCACCGTAGATTCTCTATATTGCAATTCTCAACCTCACCTCTAGATGCCGCTAAAATTTACACAAAAGGATAATCTCAAAGGATAGTTACAAGATTTTATTGATATTTAAGTTAAAGAATAGTCACAGATGAGGCCAAAATCGAATGTGTCATTCATAAAAAGAAAATATACACCTGCTCCAATGATTTATGTTTATTTCACAGTGAATAAAATAGCAAATAAAATGATTCCATTTGGAAATATCGTCACCTTGGAATTATAAAATTCTATCTGACATTTTTGTCAAAATTTAGTTATTCAAATATTCTTATTCTGTGACTTACTTACATTGTGATTTTTTTTTTAATATTTATTTTTATTTTTTATTAGAAAACAAAAACTGTCTATCCATAAAGGAGTATGGAATGCAAAAACTTTGATGCTCAATATCTCAAAACTGCTCAGAATGCAGACCGAACATTATAATTCCAAGGTGGCGATATTAGTAAAAACATAGTCCACTTGTTCCCCAGCTTCTTAGAAATGATTTAATTTTGAAACATTTAAACTAATCACAAATACCATTGCAGTATATGCCATTCATTAATTTTCCAAAACAGTCCCTCATGTAAAGCTGACCTTTGTTTTGACTCTTAAACTTTCTCAGACCTGATGACTGAAATGATGGATATGTCGAGTGATCTGGTGGGATCAGGAATTCCTTTCTTGGAGTACCGTATGTATGCTGAACGCATCTTCTTTCCTGGACATCGTGAGTCCCCGCTTCATAGAGACCTGGACGTGCAGGAGTGTCGGCGGGCCACGGTGGAGCAGGGACTCATTCAGTTATCTAATCTCCTCAACAGTAAACTGTTCCTCACAAAGGTAGCTGAAATTAATACCTTTTCCCTCAGTTTTGCCCTGTTAGAGTTCTCTCCTAAATTTATCCATTAATTTATTCCCAACAGGAAACATTTTAGAGATGTTTAAACCAGGCATATTTCTTAACGTGATGAAACACACCACATTGAGTGTATTATCTGAGCTCAGAACATCTTTTAACCTGACAGCATCTTATAATGTAAAGTTGCAGTGTGAGACTCTGAAAACACAGCGAGACTTGACACAATGGCTGGAAACTTCCATCTGATGCATGTGTACTGTACAACGAGAACAACCGTTGTACAGATGCCACTAAAATAGCGGAAACTGACACTTAATGCACTTTGCACAGTGGTCTAGTAGCCCCTCACTGCAGAACACACGAGATCCAATGGGTGGAGACGGGTAGGTTAAGGGATATGTAAAGTGGGAAGAGTTGGATCTAGATCCAGGGGGTGGAGATGGGTAGGTTTAGATCCAGGGGGCAGAGAAGGGTAGGTTTAAGGATATGTAAAGTGGGAGGAGTTGGATCTAGATCCACGGGGTAGAGATGGGTAGGTTTAGATCAGGGGGCGGAGAAGGGCGGTAGATCCAAAACTGCCCCCTGAATCACGTTACTGCAGACAAAACTTTGATTCAAAGGAAAGTTTTGGAAGAATTAAAAATGTTTGTAATATTAATAAAATAAGAGGCATCATAAAAATTGCATTTTGTTTTTTTTAGTACTGTCCTGAACAGGCTATTTCGGTAATGCTTTATTTTACAGTGTCCTGTTACATGTTATTGCTATAGTTATAACAGTAAATTATGGATAATTACTAGCAACTAACCCTAAACCAAGCCTATAGTAAGTACATGTTGTTAATATTGCTCAGTACCTATTTGTGTAATTACACTGTAACAAAGATGCCTAAAATACAGTGTAACCGCTATTTCACAAAACAGATGTTTACATAGCCCACATAACAAAATAACTGAACTTACAGAAATGTCCCCATTCAAAAGTTTAGATACGCTTGATTTTTAATACTGTCTGTCGTTACCTTGATGACCCACAACTGTCCCTAATTGATTAAAAAATCCAAGACCTGCACATTCTTTGGTTTACCACTGTCTTCTGCATATTTGAACCCTTTCCAACAGTGAATGATTTTGAAATACAGGGTTCAATAATAACTAAATACTGCTTTCCATCTTTTTATATGAATTTTCTCATGTTTCTTTCCTACAGTTTATCCACACTCTTGAAAGCCAGAGGACATTTTCACCCAGAGACAGAGGATATGTGGCATCTTTGCTCACTGTGGCTCTTCACAGCAAACTAGAGTACTTCACTGACATACTCAAAACCCTGTTGAACGATCTGGTGGAACAGTATATTGCCAAGAACCCTAAACTCATGCTCCGAAGGTAAGATTGATGGATTAACTGACATTAGACATTACGGTACTAATTTATGAATCAACAAAAGTGACTGTATGATTGAGGCTTTAATTCTCTTCTCAGAACTGAGACAGTAGTTGAAAAGCTTCTGACAAATTGGATATCCATCTGCCTCTATGCTTTCTTAAGGGTGTGTATGAAAATTGTTTTTTAATACATATATTTACTGTGGATAAAATTAGATATTTTGTAGATGAGACTTTTTGAATTATTTTATTTTGATAACACAAATATGCAGTTTTGTAAAATACTTTTTCAAGAATGTAATTATCCTCCTGAGACCCCAGAATGCATTAATTGAAATTTACTGAACTAGGAGAGTTATGGATAGTTGAGAGAATTTTAAAATGATTTCTTAGTGTTTTATTGAGTAGATTATATATGTCATATTGTCATAAATGATTGTATTTCTGCTCCATGTGTTCAGTATTCTGCTGGTGAGTCTCTGTACATGCTCTTCAGAGCGATTAAACACCAAGTGGATAAAGGACCTGTGGATGCAGTGACGGGCAAAGCCAAATACACCTTGAATGATAACCGCTTACTGAGAGAGGATCTGGAATACCACACTCTGGTTAGAATTTTTGAACTGAATGTCTTTCTTATACAGTATTAGTGCATTAGTCTAATTTGGTAATCAGTGTTTCTTCCAAAAAACATCTGTAAAAAACACTTTCTCCATCTTGGCTCCAAATTGTGTCCACTTTTTTCCCCTTCACAATGTTCGTTTACATTTTAATTCAATGTGTCATTAACTATGTTTCCATCCAAAGTTGCGCACAAACTTGTGCACAAAATCGCAATAAAACATTTTGCATTAAAACATTTACGAATTAGTTACCCTTTCCATCCCATGTTCGAAATTATTATTGGTTACACTTTACTTGGTTTCCTTGTTTATTCAGTAAATGTGTTTTCATTGTATTTTATTTGATTGAGTTGAGTGGCTTTTTTTATGCAATATCCCAAAATGCTCATAAAAATGGATGGAAATATAGCTAATGCTACATTTAATTTACTGTTATTACTATAGTAAGTACATGGACACTGTAAGATAAAGTGTAAATATTAATGTAGATTTAACAGAGTTCTGCCAGTAAGTTCCCAAAGTATTGTATGGGCAGTTTCATTACAGTGGTTCAGGCTGCAGGATTGCCAAATGACTAAAGAAACATTTTCAGCATGATTGTGTAAAACTGCACATTTCTTGTCTTTTACCATCCTCTGCTACTTATACCAACAACGGAAATAAGAGCAGTTAGAATAGCAAAAATAGCAAAATATGTGGGTGAGCATTGCTATACTGTGACTATATTGTACTGCAATAGGTAGCACTTCAAAGTTAATACTTAAAGCTGCAGTTCATAAAATTTTACATAAGTACATAACCAGCCGGTCAAAACTACTTCCTTACCTTAGCCCGATTCACAACTGTAAGCTTGTAATAATGTTTTCTAATAAGTGGTACTGGAGGGTTTCCACAGGAAATTCATCACTCGTCTTTGCGTCATTACATCACGTCTGCTTACATAAACAAGGAGACCCAGCTAGTAGGCTATATAGCATGTGGGCAGGTGCAGGTGGCGGATCATTTATAGCCTTTTCTCAAATGGCAATCATCAGTGACAACTGGAGATTCACCCGTAGTCAAAAGCAAAAGACTTCGGACTGCACAGTGGCTACAGAAATTGAAATCTACATGTACGGCTAATACACAATAAGTACATGTAGTCAAGCAATTCTGATGTTGTTAACATTAACAATTTAAGAACAAAGTATAACAATAATAATAATTTGTACAGTTTTAAGTGATCCGAGCCAAGCAATCGTTAGATATAATCACCATTGGCAGCGCGTTTTCTTGAAATGCTTTTTTTGTCGCAGTTGTTCATAACAAAAGTGTCAGATTTGTTACTTGTTCAGATGACATTTTCTGGTGAAAATTCTTATTTTGGTCACTTTTAAGACTACAATCTGTGATTCCAAAGTTCAGCATCCACACCGATGTGGTGACTGACACCAAACATTAGATTCATCCACGGTGAGGAGCCGTGCCAATGTACAACCTACATAAAGATAATAATTCCACAAATAACTGCAATTGCAGGTTTTAAACAGAGATGGCGACAAAGAGGAGAAACTTATGAACTGCAGCTTTAATCAAAACTAGTTAGCAACACATAATTTATAACTGAAATGGTTTAATAACAGCATTTGGTACCCAGTATTAATCATACCCAGCATATATGTAGAATGTTATCTGGGAGAAAGAGAGAGAGAGAAAGAGAGATGGAACGAGTCTAGGAGCAGAACCCCAAGACTAGAGCTACAGAAGAGAAGAGAGCCAAAGAGAAGGACCCAAGATAAGAGAAGAGCCAAAGAAAGAGACAGTGCAACACTTACAATCTTCTTTTATCCCTTCCGTCACCATGTGACTAAAAACAAATATGGGACATGCAAACTGACCAGTCGCTTGCCCCACCGTACTAAAGGTGTGACAATTAGCACTGCACTATCAGCACCTGTTGAGCATTTAGGTATTCCAAATAGCCCTTGCGGTTAGACAAAGGGGGTTGGAACAGGAGCGCAGAAGTCTTTGTTGTTTTTTCAACCTTACTGTATAATTGGAGGATGATTGCAGTTGTCTTCACTGAACTGTTAATTAATGTCAGGCTCTTTAGTAGTATCCAGTTTTCTGGTTCTGATAAACTGACTGCAAATAGGGAAAAACACAGGGTTCAGCTGTTTTAGCATCTCAGATGAGCCTGTCTGCATTTAGATTGGAGAAAAACCACTCCAAAACACTGTATGTTCTTGTTTTCCTGTGTTTAAATTCCTGTTCATTGGTTCCCTTTGCTAGTTTGTTTCTGTGGTTACCAGTTATCTTCACCTGTGTCTTGAGTTCCTCATTTACTTCCTCATTTACCTCATTTATTTAATACCATATGTTTCCTCAGTTCCTTGTCAAGTATTGTCTTTACATAGTATGTAAAGCTGTTGTGTTTGTTCTTTGATCTTTCTCCATGCTTTTGTCTTAAATTATCTTGGTTATTTTGATTAAAGTAAAACTGCAATTAGATCCTCTGAATCTCCTCATCCTTGCCTGAACCCACTGTGACAGGTGGAGGCAAAAGATTATATAAATTAAGTACTTGCAAGAATTATGCATTGAATTATCCATCTGTGAGTGTCAACACAGTGCTGTCTCATACACATCAACACAGATGTGCAGTTTAAACAGATCATAGTCAACCAGAACCCGATGTTTTAGAGAGAAAATGGGAAAAATGACTGGGACATTTAAAATAAACATACCAGTTCACAAGATTTATTACAGAATTATAGGCAGATTTTATTGGTGCTGGCATAAAATTTAGATAATAAAAATGTGATTTTTATTAAAATATACTTAATTCTCTCTCTCTTTCTTTTTCTCTTTAGACAGTGAATGTCTTGATGCAGGGAATAGGTGTGAATGAAGCTCAGCCAGTTGCAGCTAAAGTTTTAGATTGTGACACTATAACCCAGGTGAAAGAGAAGATACTAGACCAGGTGTACAAAGGCACCTCATACTCTCATAGACCACATACTGACTCCGTGGACTTAGGTGAGAACATTCATTCTGTACAAGTTCTTACATATCAACTGTGCCCTCTCTAGTTGTATTCATTTATTCATTCTTTGTTTGTTTCTTTTAAACTTTTCCTGTCTTTAAATTTACACATTGTTTTTAATGTTCCTTGGAAATTTCCAGAATGGCGCTCTGGTGTAGCAGGTCACCTGATCCTCTCAGATGAAGACCTAACATCTGTGGTTCAGGGCAACTGGAAACGCCTCAACACGCTCCAACATTATAAGGTATAACACAACCAAGCAGTCAAGTTTTTGTTAAATGTATGTGAAAAACGCTATTCATGTGTATCACGGATGGGCAACTTTGGTCTTGAAGGACCACTGTCCTGCAGAGTTTAGCTCCAACCCTGATAAAAACTCACCTGCCTGTAGCTTTGTAGTAATCATTGAGACATTTATTAGCTTGTTAAGGTGTTTTTGATTAGGGTTGGAGCTTAACTCTGCAGGACAGTGGCCCAGTGGATTTGCTTCTCAAGAAACAAGCAAATCAGCATATTAAAATAATTTCTGAAGGAACATGTGATACTGAAGACTGGAGTATAGATGTAGAAAATTCAGCTTTGCATCACAGGAATAAAATACATTTTTAAAATATATTCAAATAGAAAACATTTTTTTTTAATTGTAATAATATTTCACAGTATTACTATTTTTGTCATATTGTTAACCGAATAACAGCCGCAGCCTTGGCGAGCATAAGAGACTTCTTTTAAAAACATTAAAAATCTTATTTTTATCTTATGTTATCGCTGATCATCTCCTAACAAGGCCACATATTAAGATCTGGGTAAATTAGATGGTAAGCAAGCAATCACTTCTCATAATCGTGTTGGATGCAGGAGGAATGGGCAGGAATAAAGATCTGAGCGACTTTGACAGGGCCAAATTGTTTTGGCAAGGCGATTGGGTCATAGTTTCTCTTAAACGGCAAGGCTTGTGGGTTGATCCCGGTCAGCAGTGGTGAGAATTTATTAACAGTGGTTCGAGGAGGGACAAACCCCAAAGGCTGTCCTGTCTGGGCCAAGTAATGGGCCTTTAGAAGAGTATTGTATATATAAGTATACTTTATTTTTTATTTAACTTTTGTTCTTCACATATATTTGGGATTTTAGGTTCCAGATGGAGCAACCGTTGCTTTGGTGCCACGCCATAGCAAACATATTCACCATGATACCCATGATTACATTGCAGGGGAGAGTAAGTATAGTATATTGCACATGTGACTGACTATAATGTTCATGTCCACACACACAAAGCATGGGTCTGTTTTTTCATTATTGTTTAGATTAATTGTGAAAAAATACAGTAATGTGTAAAAAAAATAATAATAATTGACAGCATAGTGTGTCATGGCACAGATCAATAATGTTTATGTCTTTAGTAAATATAACAGGCAGCACAAAAGAATCTGATGTATGATGAGATCTGTGCGTTAGGCATTGTAGTCTAAGTCTAAGTCTCTGTATCTTCTACTCATTCCATATCTATTTGAAATGGGGGGGAAAAAATAATGAAAAACAGGCTTGCAGCCTTTTCATGCAAAAAATAAGCTAAAAAACAAAATGTACAAAACACAAGTTGACTCCATGGGAAAATGTGTACCTTTACTATAGCACATACTACACGTATATGAGATTTAATCATGGAATATATATATATATATTTTTTTTTTTTGTAACCTTGTTTGTTCTCACTATGCAGAGACGCCCATGCTAGAGGATGCAGATGAGGGAGGAGTGAGGCTGTGGCATCTAGTGAAGGCCAGTGAGGAGCCAGAGTTACCCAAACACAGACGAGGCAGTTTAAAAGAACGAGAAAGAGCCAAAACCATACCAGAAATCTATCTAACACGGCTACTGTCAATGAAGGTATCCCAACACATATTCAAACAGCCAGAGGATAAAAACATAAAAAACAGTTCCTGTACATCTCTGGCTGAATAAAACAAAAAAACAAACAAACAAATGAACGAACACACGCACACACATGCACACACACACACACAGGTTTGTTTTGCTATCAAAGTGAGGACATTCCATAGGCATAATGGTTTTTATACTGTACGAACTGTACATTCTATCCCCCTACACTATCCCTACCCCTAAACCTGCCCATCACAGAAAACATTCTGCATTTTTAATAAAACATTGTTTAGTATGTTTTTAACGCTATTTTAAATATGAGGATGTTCTCATGTTTCATGTTTGTCGTAAAATACCAGTGTAATACCCATGTCATTATACAAATTTGTGTCCTGATAAATCACAAACATACACACACATTAACTTGCTCTGTCTTTGTCTTTCTGTAGGGTACACTGCAGAAGTTTGTGGATGATCTGTTCACAGTTATTCTCAGCACTAGTCAGCCAGTTCCACTGGCAATCAAATATTTCTTTGACTTGCTTGATGATCAGGCATTGCGCCATGGCATTTCAGACTCTGAAACTATTCACATCTGGAAAACTAACAGGTACTAATTAACTTAGTGAACGCCTTAACTAAATAAAATGCTAAAATACATTAGATTCAATCAAGGAATGATTTCTGCTCCAGAAACTTGTGGGTTAATTTATGCAAAACAAAAATAACTGTCATATCAGCAGTATTCCTTGGTCATGTTTTTTGATATAGAACCTGCACTGTCTGTGTTGAAGGGTCAGTTCACCCAAAAATAAAACAAGTAATTTACTTGCCCTCATGATGTTTCAAATCCATTAGACTTTTTCAGAACACGAATTAAGATATTTTTAATATTTTATCATCATTTTTAAATTACATTCGTTCATCAAATAAGGTGATTGTGTCCCTTCAGAAGATAAAACCACTTGATTCATATGGATTACTTTTATGATGTGTTTTTGTGTGGACTTTGAATAGATAAAGCAAAATGTTAAGGAAATATTAAAAATATCTTCATTATTGTTCTGAAGATGAGTGGAAGTCTTATGGGTTTGGAGATGAGGGTGAGTAAATTATGACAGAGTTTTCCCCCTAAGTATTTAATGAAGCTACTTAGCGATGGCTTCATGGATGAATGGATTGGAATTAGATATTAGCCCCTTTCACAGAACAGTCCCGGTAAATTACTTTAAATTTACCAGGATGACTTTTCCAGTAAATACACAAATGTTTTATTCACACAAGCAACAGCACAGGTATGATACTGTTCACATATCTGTATCAAAATAAGTGCTTTAGTTTCATTTTAATTTTTTTTCTTCTGAGTGACTGGTCCTGAAGGATCCCCAGCACTGCACATTTTGGCTGTCTTAAATCGCCCCCTATACCCTTAAATAGGGCACTATTTGAGGGAACAGCCATTTTAAGTGGTGTCTGAAACCATGTATGTACATTATGAAGTGCACTCATTCAATCCCACAATGCATCCGCAATAACAATTGTAGAGCCGATGTACACTCGACTTCTAGAGGATACCCATAATGCTCTGTGAGGGTCTTGCCCAATGAATTCCCACGTCTCGCCAGAAGATGGCGCCTGCAGATGATTCATCCATCCATTTTCCAAACTGCTATAAATTCTTTTTAAATTGATTATTAAATTGTTTAATTAAGGTTTATGCATAGTTTCCATGACAGAGTTCAAGATAAACCTTTTTATCTTACTACTTGAGCTGCAAGTTTGCCAAGTTTCAAATAAGTATTAAACAACAAGCCCAAACTATGCAAAAGCGGCAGTGTCCAAATTCGCCCACTCTATAGTGAATAGTGAATAAGGATATAGGGGGCGATTTCAGACACAGCCTTTGAGTGTCTCCATAATCAAACACAGCTGATTGAACACTTAGAAGAAACTCCAGGACATGAAATGGGTGTGTCAGACAGAGTAGACTTTCAAAATGTGCAGTATCGGGGGTCATCCAGGACCAGGGCTGAGAAACACTGGTCTAGCACAGTGCTTCCTAAACCCGTCCTGGGGACCCCCACCACTGCACATTTTGGATGTCTCCCTCATCAGAGACACTAGCAGTCTGTAATAATGAACTGACTATTTGAATCAGGAGTGTTAGGTGAGGGACACATACAAAATGTTCAGTGGTGGGGGTCCCCAGGACAAGTTTGAGAATCACTGGTCTAGTGCATGTTTACATAGTAAAACAATTAAAAGCAGCGGAGCTTACCGTAAACTGCTCATTCAGGGCTCTGTGATTGGCCCAAAGCAAACTTCTTACTTTCATACATGCTCATATCGGTAGTCTTCATTCTTTTTTCACAAAAAAGCATCATACCAGTAATTTACTGGTAATGTCGCAACTTCTCATACTGGGAAAAATGCCATAACTGATTTACCAATATTTTTGAAAAGGTTCTGTTTACACATGATCTCTTTATGGTAATTTACTAGTAAAGACTGTATGTGTGAAAGGGGCTATTGAAAGCCTTAACAGGATTAAAACACTCAAGCATCCACCCATGAGTGGACTAATAATGTAAAACATGCAGTTTTTTTCATGATCTAATTTGGTTCTATCTTTTGGTTGTAGTTTGCCTCTGCGGTTCTGGATCAACATCGTTAAGAACCCTCAGTTCATCTTCGATGTGCAGGTGTCAGATAATGTGGACGCGGTTCTGTCAGTAATTGCTCAAACCTTTATGGACTCCTGCACTACCACAGAGCATAAACTCGGCAGGGTAAGAGACTAAAAGAGAAAGGAGCTGGAAGCCAGTAGAAAGGCTGAATATTGAAAAGTCTTGATTTTTTTTTCTTTTTTCTATTATTTATCTAGGATTCACCTATTAATAAGTTGCTGTATGCCAGAGATATCCCTCGCTATAAACAGATGGTTGAACGGTAAAATTACCTCAGACTACTTTAAAACTATGAATGCTATATTGGAAAGTCATCTTGTTCTGAATCTCACTATTTTTCTTTCACAGTTATTATGCAGACATCAAGCAGACCATCTCTGCCAGTGATCAGGAGATGAACTCCGCTTTGGCTGAGCTCTCCAGAGTATGTCCATCATCAGTTTACTTCCTTTCAGTCATATTGACTAATGTGAATGTATTATGGGTTAGAGGCAGTATATTTTGCAGCACATACAAATGTTGTTCATAAGATTTATGTTGTTCATAACATTTACTTTAATTGTCAGAATTATTCTGGAGAATTAAATTATCTGGTGGCCCTGCATGAGCTCTATAAGTACATCAACAAATACTATGACCAGGTGAGTCATGAGAAGCTGAGATTGACCACAAAGACAATGTGTAAGCTTTTAGGGGTAACACTTTACAAAAAGGTTTCATTTGTTAACATCAGTTAAAGGGTTAGTTGACACAAAAATGAAAATTCTGTCATTAATTACTCAACCTCATGTCTTTCCACACCCCTAAGGCCTTTGTTCATCTTGAACACAAATGAATATATTTTTGATAAAATTTGATGTCTCAGAGAGGCCTACATTGCCAGCAAGACAATTAACACTTTCAATGTCCAGAAAGCTACTAAAGACATATTTAAAACAGTACTATGTGACTACAGTGGTTCAACCTTAATGTTATGAAGTGACAAGAGTATTTTTTGTGTGCCAAAAAAACAAAATAACGATTTCATTCAACAATATCTAGTGATGGGTGATTTCAAAACACTGCTTCATGAAGCTTCAAAGCTTTATGAATCTTTTGTTTCAAATCAGTGGTTCGGAGCATGTATCAAACTGCCAAAGTCACGCCCCCCAGTGTTGAACCATTGAAATTTCGAAACACTTAAGCTGTTTCTCAATATGCGTTCTTCAGCGATCTTGTGTCCTTGTGTTCTTGCTTTACGTCATCATCAACCGTCGAAGTTCATTCCAATACTCAAGAACGCAAGAACGGAGGACGCATGAAAGTACCCGGATGTGTTCTTGATATCGAGGATGCATCGAATGCAAACTTGAGGGAATCGAACCGTTAAAAATCCCAGAAGATGCTGCGGCGGTTGACGTACGGAAGCCTGTAAGCTTTGAAGTTCTCGTGAGATTCCAGCTACAAGCTCGCAAATACGTGACGGCTCGTGAAAGTAAACCGTTTGTTTTGCTTAATTTGAATAAAATGATAACCTGAAGAAAGCCTGCAGTATTTTTATTGACATATAATCTTAACATTGACAAAGCATAACAGCCAAAGGCTACTCATTTTCAGAAATACACGCGGTGAAATAAAAAGATAATTATATGAAAACAATGTCTATAATTATATGAAATATTTTTTTTGAACAGGTTATGACATTTGTTTGTGATGTTATGTTGTATTTACTGTGCATTAGCCACTTATAATATGCTGGGACGGTCAGTTGGTCAGTTGAGCAACAAGATCGCAGCACATCTCAATTCTCAAATGATGCATTCTCTGTCCTCGCGTCCTTCCGAGATCGTTCTTTCAAGGTCGCCTGGCAAGACCGGACTCCACGAGAACGCAAGTCCGTTCTCTGCGTTCTTGGAATTGAGAAACAGCCTTACAGTATGACGTAACGAAGCCTTGTTTACTGAAATCACGTGACTTTGGCAGTTTGATATGTGCTCCATACTACAGATTCGAAACAAAAGATTCGTAAAGCTTTGAAGCTTCATGAAGCAGTGTTGTGAAATCACCCATCACTAGATATTGTTGAATAAAGTCGTAATTTTATTTTGGCGCACAAAAAGTATTCTCGTCACTTCATAACATTAAGGTTTAATCACTGTAGTCACATGAACTGTTTTAAACGTCTTTAGTAGCTTTTTGGGCATTGAAAATGTTAATTGTCTTGCTGGCAATGCCGGCCTCACTGAGCCATCGGATTTTATGAATAATATCTTAATTTGTGTTCCGAAGATGAACAAAGGTCTTACAGGTGGGAACGACATGAGGGTGAGTAATTAATGACAGAATTTTCATTTTTGGGTGAACTAACCCTTTAACTACTTTAAGTTAACATGAACTATCTGTGTACTTCTACAGCATTCATGAATGTATTTTTATTAACTAACATTAACCAAGATTAATAAATGATGGAAAAAATATACACTACTGTTCAAAGTTGTTTTTTTTTAGGTAGGATATATTAAATTGATAATATATTGTTATATAAAAACTTTTGAACTTTGTATTTATCAAAGAATCCTGAAAAAGTTTATCGTAGTTTCCACAAAAACAAAAAGTTTAACCATCACAACTGTTCATGTGACACTCAAAGCTTTGCCAATAAATTACATTTTAGAATATATTAAAATAAAATAAAATGAAATTTTTGAAATTATATATTTTTAAAAAATACTGTTTTGCTATATTTTTGATCTAACAAATGCAGCTTGGCTAAGCATAACATAATATTGTATCAACCTCAAACGTTTGAATCATAGTGTATACTTCTCATTTGCTCATTAGTTCATGTTAGCTCATGCATTAACTAATGTTAACAAATGAGACATTGTAAAGTGTGTAACACTTTATAATAAGTTGTCATTTCTTAACATTAATGTAACTAACATGAACCAACAATGAGCAATACATTTCTTACAGTATTTATTCATCTTTGTGAACTAACATGAATATAATGAATGACTGTATTTTTATTAACATTAACAATGTATTAACTTATGTTAACAAATACAACTTTTGATTTTAATAATGTACTAGTAAATGTTGAAATTAATAAATGCTGAAGATGTATTGTTCATTCATGTTAACTAACGTAGTTAACTAATGAAACCTTACTGCAAAGTGTAACCGTTCTTTTTTTCTACTGCTATGAGTATTTATGCTCTAATTGAATTCATCTTTCCTGTATGCGTTTGTGTATTAGATTATCACTGCCTTAGAGGAAGATTCCACCGCTCAGAAGATGCAGCTCGGCTACCGGCTTCAACAGATCGCTGCAGCCGTAGAAAATAAAGTGACAGACTTGTGATCATAGACAAAGTAAAGTGAAAGTAATAAGTGTAAAGACACTGATAGGTGGCTGTATGAACACATGGTACAGGAACTTTAGGTATAGTATCAATTGAAAAGCTACCATGTGTAGCAGGTGTACACAACGCTCATGTTCTCTCAGTCGTATTCATTTTGGTATCTACTAATGAAGATAAATTAAGAGCTACAGTCTATTCTGATGTGTTGGGATAGAAAGATGTGGTTTTAAATTTGAATATGGGCATGGGATGATTTCTCTTAAAACTTTATGGTAAATGGTATTCCCATTTCAGTCCCTTTGCATTTTTATAAGCCTGGATTACTTGTTGAATTCATGAATACATTATATACAAAGTGTAGATATTTTTTTTTGCGGGATTGTCATGAAAAACGCATACATGCACAAGCGTTTGCTTGGTCATTGCCTTACCACAGAACACTTTAGATGTTCTGTACTTTGTCTACCTCCGCTTTCTGTATCTACCCGTGTGTATGTGTTTATGTAAAAGTTCTTGTTCCACTCACATTCTTATCCTCCTCAGTACGGCTGTAGTAATTTTGCTCTTGTTCACTGGTAGTAAAATTTGAATGTGATTCAGCATTTGCAAAGTTGCTAAAACTGTCGAAGCAAAAACATCTTACGACTGACACACTGTAGTAAAATGTTATAGAACATCTTTAGTTTATTATGATATTGTAAATTGTAATTGACATTGTTTAGTATGTGTCACTGGAAAAATACAGTATGTAAAAGTCTTTTTGTTAATTTTTTAAAATGTGTAAGTCTTGACAAGTAACACCAAGTCTAGCAGACACTGTTCTGTTACATATAATGTCATTGTTTCAACCTGTCAGGTCAAATCATGTTTGGTATGTGTATTTTTGTTTTGTTTTGTTGTTGATTTTAATATTGATCTGTTGGTATCTTTTTTTTATTTTTTATTTTATTTTTATTATTATTTGAGGTGCCAACATAGGATTAAATGAATTACTCATCTTTTACCACATCCTCTAACATTTCTTCACTAAGGAATTTTAAAGACTGATCATTTTATGTAGGTACATTTAAAAGATTGTATTGTGAAATTTTAGCCTTCATGAGAGAAAATATGATCTGTATGTAAACATTGTGTTCAAATGTGTTCATAGTGCTGGTCCACTGCATAGGTAAATAGGCCACTCAGTTGCACTTTACTTCTTCTGATCAAACACTGTAATATGTCAGAGAAAAAGATGCGGCTGTGTCATATTTACTAATTTTTTTAGTGTAGTATAATATTGTAAATAATGACTGAATTATGTAGCTTCTTGGCAAGTTCAGAGAGTAAATTATTATAAAACGTTTAAACAGTTCTTTAAAAGAAAGGTTTAACGATAAGCTTGCAATTTTAGTGTTAAGCTGTTCTTTAGGTTTTTTGTTTCTGAATGTACGCTTTTTGTGGGAATACAATTTAAGGTCAGTTGATCCGGTGTCTTTTCCGTAATATCACATGAAAACTAAAACTATGTACATTGTTTTGGGCATTCGAGGTGAACATGATGGCATCCGTTTAATAATTAGGATAAATAAAGTTTACATTTGGAAAGTCTCTGCCAGTCTCTGTTTTTCTCGGTGCTTAAACCTCATTTGTTAATAGTGATATTTATTAGAACACGGCTGGAGCCCACAGTCAAGGGTAATTTAATTTACAGTCTACCTCTGAGACTGTGAGAGGGGAGACTATCCCATAAAATGTGACCTTTTGAATAGTGTATGTGTGTAGCTGTTGTGCTTAAGCTCTTTGAAATGTTTTGTAGAACTGAAACTAAAACCAAGTAAACATTGGCAATATTTTGGTAGAAATTATGATGCAGAAATACTAAACCGAAAAAACTGTCATATTAAGGCACCATTTAGAAAACGTAAATAAATCGAATAATTATTGGGCTGCAGGTGCTTCTGAGCTGGTGTCAGGTTATATGAGAATGTGCTGACTGTATGATTACTTAGGCTTGCAGTTCAACACTAGTGTTCGTTTTATTATTCAGACCACAACAATAAACAAGTGTCTTTATAAAAAAAATAATATATACTACAGTGCTCAGTATAAATGAGTACATCCCCTTTGAAAAGTAACATTTTCACATCTCAATGAACACAAAAACAATTTACAAAATGTTGACAAGACTAAGTTTAGAATAACATCTGTTTAACTTATAACATGAAAGTAAGGTTAATAATATAACTTGGATAACTTACACATTTTTCAGTTTTGCTCAAATTAGGGTGATGCAAAAATGAGTACACCCCACAACAAAAACTATTACATCTAGTACTTTGTATGGCCTCCATGATTTTTAATGACAGCACCAAATCTTCTAGGCATGGAATGAACAAGTTGGCGACATTTTGCAACATCTCTCTTTTTCCATTTCTTCAAGAATGTCCTCTTTTAGAGACTGGAAGCTGGATGGAGAGAGATGCTCAACTTGTCTCTTCAGAATTCCCCATAGGTGTTCGACTGGGTTCAGATCAGGAGCCACTGAATCACTTTCACCCTGTTCTTCTTCAGAAATCCAACAGTAGCCTTAGATGTGTGTTTAGGATCAGAGGTGTAAAGTACTTGAGTAGTTTTACTTGATTACTTTAAGTATTATTTTGGGGGATTTTTACTTTACTTGAGTACATTTAAAAATCAATACTTTTACTTGATTACATTTTTTGAGAAAAAAGAATACTTTTTACTCCTTACAGTTTTATTTACAGTCAAAATGTACTTATTTTTTGGAGATTATTTCATTCAATTTTCCTTTGCTATTACCAAACCAGTTGAATTGCGCTGATGACCAGTTTAATTTAAAGGTTATTTATTCAATGAGATTCATTTTCACATTCCATGAAATTGGTCAGAAATGTTCATTGGTCCATTGGAAGTGACGTCATGTTGCATCAATTACCACAATGCACAGCACCTTGACCTCCAAGAATATACACTAACAAGAAGCGACACTCAACAGAATGTTCCATTGCAACACCTGCACCTAGCAGCGGCCTTGCATTTTCGCCATTTTGGGGTGAAGGCGACTTGGCAGTCCACTAGTTTCTATGGCAATATCAGCTGCTTTGTTAAAAAAAAAAAAAAGTTTTTGCTCTCAGTCAGTTTGGGTTAAAACTCTTTAAAAGATCTAGTATTAGTATTAGACTTATAAACACTGAATTAATACTGACATATGAAATTAAATTATGACATGCATCAGAAAAATTGGGAATGTTGGACAATAAATATATGAATATAACAGCTTGATTTTGCAGTGTTGTCTAAAGTCCATTGAAGCAAAAGTGGGAATTGTGCAATAACGGACACAACAATGCATCATTATAAGATCATTATGTTTTAGCATGATCCATTAAAACGTACAATATAGCTTATTTCAATTCAGACCTAGATATTATTACTATTACTCCACTAGGTCTGAAATATACTGAATCGCTGTAAATATGATGATTTTAAATGTATCAATTATTAATTTACTATTAATAAATGTGTAAAGTTTCCTAAATAGAAAATACTCAATAATGTCGGCGAACTACGTTACTGACTGTTGCCTAAAAAGTCTCTTGGGTTCTAAGTTCTCTTTGTTGACCTGGAAATTATAACAGTCATTGGAAGAAAATGGAGGAAATCAAAAATCAGCCACAGAATCAAGAGCACCCGTGGCCAACAGTTCATCTGATGATGAAGATTTTTTCGCTTCTTTGAAACAGACAACACATGAAGCCAGTAAAGAGTTGGATGGATATCTGGCCTGTGTTTCAGACACCAGTGTTTCAGCACTGCAGATTGATTTTTAGCCCCAAAAGAGCTAGGCTTGACACTCACAATTTTAAAAATCATCTTCTGCTTAAGTTAAATCCGAGGTTTTACAACTTTGAGTAGCATGTTACTTACTGGCATTAGGTAGTAGTCTTATAGTTTGATAATTAAATAGAATTAAACAGTTCTAAAGGAGAATAAAACTTTGTATGTGGTTAATTCACTTCATGTTTTTAGAGATTAAAAGCTTAAAGGTGATAAAGAGGATCTTTTCGTCGACTGAGAAAAAAGACTGTTACTGAGTTTTTGAAATCAGCGCATGTGTAAGAACAGCCCCCCTCCTTCACAGCTCATTTAGAGGGAACGCCTCCCAAAAGTCGTGCACAAGTACTGGAACACGAGTGTTTACCACCGGCATTCGCTCTGTTGTGTAGTGGATTCATTTTGTCGGACTCACCGCAGGTAACTCATAATCTGCAGTTGTTACTCCCATCTCCTGACAAAAACATTGCATGCAGCGCCTGTGGAGTGTGGAAAGTTACTGGAGCGCGCAGCCGCGCTCATCTCTCACAAGGAACGTCATGGCAGTGATTGACAAGCCGGAGGGCCAATCGTTTACGCGATGATTGGCTGATGTTTTTAAGGCCCTACCTCGTGCACAGATGATGTATATTAATATTATTCCTTTCAGTGCACCTAATAAATAGTCTTTTATCAGTTAGTAAAGACAGTTTCAAGTAATATTGCAAAAATGTATAAAAGAAAACATCCTCCTTAGCACCTTTAAACAAGAATCTCTAGTTTTCATTATTGCTGTTACTTTTACTTTTTTAATACTCAGTACAATTTTAATGTGATACTTTTTTACTTTTACTCAAGTATGATTCTGGCCAGATACTTTTACTTTTAATTGAGTAAAATTTTCACTCAATACTTGTACTTTCACTTGAGTAACATTTTTGAGTACTTTTAACACCTCTGTTTAGGATTACTATAAATATAAACATTTTGATATTAGGGCTATTTGACTTGGCTCGAGGATTCACGGGGAAAAAAGGATTTTTTCTCTAGGGGTCCAAAGTTATGACAAAATGCAAATCACCTTATTATAGCCCCACCAAGTGTCATAAGGGTGTGTGTCTGTGCACCTGAGTCACGGTGCACTATTGGGACCGTCCTCCTGCCAAGTTTGGGGTCTCTACAATTTACGTTCTCTGTCGCCAATACTCTTTTAGGGGAGAAAAAAAAATAGACCTACAATAAAAAAAAATCAGTACAAACACAATAGGGTTACCCCACCTTTGGTGTTTGGACACCTAGGCTAAATAATCCTTAACATTTACAGCTGTAGAGCATGTATGCAGTATGGTAAAAAAAAAATTAAAATAAATAATAATAATTAGCCTACAGTTAGCCTAATAATATTAATATTGTAAATACAATAAATACAATTAAGTATCTATAAATACAATTAAATGTATGAGTATAAAATTGTGTTAGTATAACATAGCTTAATAGTAATATTACTCATGATAATAACAAATTGTATATGTAGTATATACACTGTAGAATAATATAGTGATTAAATGAAAAAAAGTAGGCTAAATAAAATAGTGAAGCAGTAAATTGTACAATAATATAAAAGTATAAGTAGTATAATAATTTAATAGGCAGAGGTTTCCAAGATTCTCTTGGAAAAACGGTTGATACAACCTCAAACTTGTCATCTATGTATATGTCTATCTATGATCGTTTCTACAGTCCACTTATTAGCATGTCCGCCATGTTTGTAGTTCTTTTAATATTTGTTTGTGTCATCCACTATGTAGGAATAATGAATAAATGCGTGAGCAATTTTAGCTGCGGTGTGCGGATAGCTATAGTCTTATTAACTGAAATAATTTAATTTCGTTTGATAGCTTCAGAACGTAACGAAGAGTACATTTATTAATTTACATTTACGTTTAAACAGGGAGGTTTGTCCGAGAAGCTTTGGCTTTGTAGAGTCGGTGACCCGGAAATGTAACCGACATGACCCATGAACTTGGTGTATACGGTAATGTGTAGTTCACGTTTGCATGGAAAGGTATTGTTGAAGCAATTTTTTAAAACTATAAGCGGCGTTTAATGGAAATGAGAGGTTAAAAATAAGCGCATAACACAAATGAATCTATGTCTATTTGGAAGTGAGAAGAAGAAACAATCGCTCGCTAAGAAGCTCACAGTCTCATTGGGGGATAATCGCTTTCAGTAGTTCAGTAAAGCAGGTAAGAGACACGATCGTTAACACCCTAAATTACAGAATACAAATGTCCTGAGCTGCTTTCACTTAGATTGTTCAAAAATTCCCAAAATGAGTGGCAGTACTGGAATTAGCATTAGCAGCTACAAACTTGATGTAGCATGAAAATATTAATGCATATAACGGACGTTCAGTTAATATTATATGAGTCTGGATGTGTCGGCAGTGAAAGGCATTGCGTTCATTTTGACCTAATTGAAATGCGTCTGTCAGAGGCTTCAGCAGAAGAGGCTGCTATCTTCAATTAAAACCTGACAGTATATCACTTACAGTCTGTTAGAAAACAGTATAAGGCGTTTATAATGTGTGTATTTTAGAAATGGAGTCCCAGCAGGAAGTGAACCCTGTTTTCCTGCAGCAGCTCAGAGAGTTGGACATACCTGAGGAGGCAGCCAAGCAGGTACACAGAATCTTACACATACACCAAACCTGCTTAAAATGAACTGGCAGTGCATTTGCAGTATTGGTTGTTTCTCAAAGCTCAACACATTTTGAGCACCAGAACAGTTTGTATACTGGATATTAGATTATGACTAATCTTCTATGGTCATGATTGCTGTCTTTTGGAATGAGATGCTTTTATTTATCTGCTACAGGCGCTCTTACACACACAGAATGTGTCTGCAGAGGAGGCTGCAATGTATTACTTCAACAAACTGGAGAACGAGGTACATACATGCATACAATATTTAAAGTACTTTACATTGAATACAGATTTGTCTGTATGACTCGCTGCACAAATATGACAAAATCATAACTGTCAACTGACCCTCATTATTGTGATTATTAATGTTGATTAATTGAATCTACTATAAAATACTTAACTAATATTTTAGTTAACATCTGTTTTATAAATCAGTTGTGATGTTGCAGTTATTATGACTTTGTCAGACATTACAGTTTTGGGGTTGACTCTGAGTATTGTACGTGTTACAGTTTATGGTAGTGGTTCCCACCATTGTCCATGACAATTTTCATTGGATTTAAAAAAATTTCATAGGCTAATATATCACCTCTAGTAAAGACAAAAGACAAATCTGCTTTCAAATGTTTTATTTACAGCAACTAGGAGTGCAACAAGTTGTTCATAATGTACTGAATATAGATAGGATAAGAAATAATAAAAAAAAATAATCACAATTTAACCCCCCCCCCCCCCAAAAAAAAGAAAAAAAAGTTCAATACAAAAAATAATAATTGTAAATATATAAATAAATCCCCTGTGGTTTAAGATTTTCCTAACTTTCCAGGTCTAGAAATCACACTTCATATATCCAGCTTTCCAAGACTGTGGGCGCTGTGGGGGTAAAATATAGAAAAAGACAGTTGTTGAGGGGACCATTTTAAATCTTGATCTTGATTTTTAGTTGTTTCAGCTTCTTTGAAAGCACGTTTTGTCTAATTTTAAGTCATTTTAAGCCTTATATCTGGAAGGGCCCCTGTGATTTTTTTTTTTTTTTTTTTTTTTGGGCCACTAGTTAAGAACCACTTATTTAGTAGATTTAATCCTGAAAATAAACACTTTTGCTATACCTGAAACTGCAGTGTATATATGGCAACTGGTTTTATTCAAACTTAAGTAAATATAATATATTCAGAAAGTGAGAATATAGCACAGCACTGAGCACTCCCTTTATAATAACTGAAGCTATTAATAATCAGTAAAGTTGTCTACACTACACAATAAATCTCTTTTTTACATTCTGTCTACAATTTGTTGGTTATAATGAGAGCATTTTCAGGAGTGCTGAACTCTAAGCTTGAGCTGAACAAAATTGTAAAGAGTTCAGCAAATTTGTTGCAGTGACTGATTTAAACATCTCTGATTGGCCATTGTATTCCTGCAATCATTGGTTACAGTTCTCAATGTTGCAAGAAAATAAATAAATAGAAACTTTTGTCTCAACAGGTATAAATATAATGCTGTGTAATTGTGTAATTGAGGCAGCCATGATAAATTGATTACTATTATTTTTTTTAATTGTGCAACCCTTTTTTTTTTTTTTTTTTTTTTTTTTAATTACAGGAAGAAGGTGATGAAGACCTGATGTTCAAAATGGTTTTTGTTGTAAATATGGAGCTGTCCATGGGTGTCGGGAAGGTAGATATTATTTATTACAATTTTCAAATTTACAACACATTCCCTATATGAATGAGATGGAGGTGTGTGTTTGTATGTGTGTTTGAGTTTTCCTTTGTTTTGTGATCTTATGTATCAGGAGGGTGCTCTTTACACTAACATTTCACAACCAGCAGAATGAAATAACTTAACAAAAAAAAAAAAAACATTATATATATATATATATATATATATATATATATATATATATATATATATATATATATATATATATATATATATATATATATATATATATATATATATATTATATATATAATACATTATACATATATATAATTGCATGCCATTCATCAACACAAGCCATCCAGCATTTATTAATGTGATATTCTAAAATCGATCTAGCTTACTGCAGTGTGCAACAAGTGTCTCACAGCAGCCACAGAGCAAACGCACAGAGTACTGTTATAACAACATTTTCAACACACTCAAATCACCGGCTGTTATGTTAAGACCACACGTCCCAAGATTCCGCACTCAAACTTGGCGTCATCAAGCTACGCCTTTGTTTTGAATAGGCCTCTAGCGACCTCTAGTGGACAGAAAATATTACATAGTGCACCTTTAAATTAATCCTTTGACATGATTCTCTTATTGTGTACATACATTTTTTACATTGTACTTATATTAAAAAATACCTGCATGTAAATACAGCTGTAAATAATTTCTAATTACATCAACAATTACACTGTTGACCCTTCCCTTACGCCTTAACCCACTCTTAAGCCTAACTATACCATCAAACCTGTCCCTAACTGTACCTCTATCCCACCTCTATAGCAGCACAAGTGTTCTGCAATACATCAGCACAATAAGTTCATTGTACTTATTTTTTTCATGTAAGTACATAGTAGTTAAATACACATCATATAAAGTGTGACCATAAAATGTATTGTTTTCAATAATATGCAGCTCAAACATAATTAACATCTCAACATGTGTTTTAGGGTTTCACAAGCCTTTAAATTTGTCCTTAGTTATCAATAAAATCGATCCATCCATAAACATCAAGACATTTTCATTTCTTCAGTGATTGCAGAATATCTTTTTTGAAATTCAAAGCAGACATTTTGGTTTGCCTTATGTTTTATTATTGAAGCTTGTTTCTGCCACAAAATTGTTTCAAAATTTGATTCTGTAAGACATAGATTCCCCCCCCCCCCAATAATATTATCACATTTTATTTGATAATCATGACTTGGTATCTCATAAAAACTTTCTAATAATAATGATTTAACATCTCATAATAATGAGAAAGGCAATTACGGTATAAATGTGTTCTATGTTGCATGTAAGTAAAAGCTAATGAAACTAACAGAATTACCAAAATAAAATGACATGTTTTTTTTATTAGGTTTATGTATAATGGGATTTATTTTCCCTAAAATGTGTGAATCCATGTGAAAACTATAAGGTTTTGAAGTAAATAAAGGCATCTATAGAATGTGCCTTGTATTCTTGTTGCATTTACATGGCTTTGACCAGCAGATGTTGCCAGTGTGCCGATTTTTCAGCACTTTGATACAGTGATTCATTTGCAAGCCAAAGGAAATTGATGCTTCCATCCAAAGTTGCACAAAATTGAAATATCACAAAAAACATCTGCGAAAAGACTATATTCATAGCAGCGCCATCTTTGATTTTTAACAGGAATGAAAGCTGCGAGGGATAGTCCTATATCTCTTCAGTGGGTTGTACTGTTATTTACTGTGTTTTTGGATTGTTCAGCAGACGAAACACTGCAAAAATATCTTTCCAAGAAATTCAGTAAGAAAATATGGTAAGTTTATCCCTCACAATGGCGCTGCTCTGAATAAGTTCTAAAAAGCACACACAGTTTCCATCTGATGTGTTCAAGGCCCTGTTTCCATCTTGTATTAAAGATGCTTTTTGGTCAATCTGATCACAAGCGGAGGAGGGAGACACATACCCGTTTACGCCTGGTATTTTAAAGGTGCCCTAGCACTTTTTTCTAAAAAGATGTAATGTAACCGTGTGTCTCAATCAGCTCCCTAGTTCAGTAGTCAGGGCACTGATCAGGGTATCAGCCACATTCACTTTCATTATATACTGATTCACGACCTAGGGAGCTAGGGAGCTGATTGAGACGCAGGGTAAGTCTAAGGTGTCCCCTGAATGTGTCTGTGAAGTTTCAGCTCAAAATAATAGATTTTTTTTAATTAATTTTTTTTAACTGCCTATTTTGGGGCATAATTAGAAATGAGCCGATTCAGGGTGTGTGGCCCTTTAAATCTCGTGCTCCACGCCCCCAAGAGCTCGCGCTTGCCTTAAACAACATAAAAAAAGTTCAAACAGCTAATATAACCCTCAAAATGGATCTTTACAAAGTGTTCGTCATGCAGCACGTCTAATCACGTAAGTACAGTGTTTATTTTGATGTTTACATTGATTCTGAATGAGTTTGAGGCTATGCTCTGTGGCTAAGGGCTAATGCTACACTGTTGGAGAGATTTATAAAGAATGTGTTTATATATTATACAGACTGCAAGTGTTTAAAAATGAAAATAGCAACGGCTCTTGTCTCCGCGAATACAGTAAGAAACGATGGTAACTTTAACCACATTTAACAGTACATTAACAACATGCTAACGAAACATTTAGAAAGACAATTTACAAATATCACTAAAAATATCATGTAATCATGGATCATGTCAGTTATTATTGCTCCATCTGCCATTTTTTGCTATTGTCCTTGCTTGCTTACCTTGTCTGATGATTCAGCTGTGCACAGATCCAGACGTTAATACTGGCTGCCCTTGTGTAATGCCTTGATCATGATCTGGCATATGCAAATATTGGTGGCGTACACCCCCGACTGTTGTGTAGCAGTCGGTGTTATGTTGAGATTCGCCTGTTCTTCGGAGGTCTTTTAAACAAATGAGATTTATATAAGAAGGAGGAAACAATGGAGTTTGAGACTCACTGTATGTCTTTTCCATGTACTGAACTCTTGTTATTTAACTATGCCAAAGTAAATTAAATTTTTGAATCTAGGGCACCTTTAATCTGTCTCTTTTGTCCACTTTTGATTTTACACCTACTATGATTTCTTCGAGGGGAGGGTCTATGGGTGTTTTTTTTTTTTCCTAATCTTTCGATCTATTGGACAAAATAAGCTTGCACAATTTACATATGAATGCTCACATGACGACGGGAAAACATACAGAGAGCCCGGTTCATACTACACAATTTTAGCCCGATTTTTCCACGATCTCCTTGATGTAGGGTGTCGTGGGGATTCGTATTTCGTAACCGACAATGGGCGTCGGGACGCAAGATTGGATCGTTTCAGCTTGTGTTGTGTGTTATAGTGGACGACAACCGATGCCACATCTGCGATGCTTTACGATGTCATGACAGAAACACTAGCATGTTTAATTTTTTTTGGTCATCCACAACTAGTTCCGTCACATGTGTGACACTGGCCAACAGAAGCACAGAAGCTCCTTCCTACATGCTTGCAAACATGCCGAAACGAAAGAGAGACAATGGTATCGTTCCTGCTAGGTGGAATGTACAATGGAGGAAATGTTTGTGGAGCTATGGCAACAATACTTCTGCGTTTATGATGTTTCCTCAAGGGACTAAGTTACCGTGATAGAGTGAAAAAATGTTACCTCCCTTCTCTTTGGAGAAAATCCAAATATCCATGCAATCCAGATGTCCACTTTTGGGCTTTTCTGATGACAAAACAAAACATGCTGCTAGCCATTGTTTGTTTATGCTTACAGCACCTTCTGTCAGTCGATAGTCTCGCCTTCTCGATGACAGCACGCATGCGGTTAAAGACAGTACGCGATGAATGTTCAGGTAGCAACGTGTAGTCTGACATGTTTTATTGTCCACGACACAAGATTTTTAGGAGTCAAAATCATATAATCACAGTAACTATCGTGACTGACAAAAATATTCTGTAGTTTGAACCTGAACCTGTAGTTTGGCATAATAATCAGGAATGGTGAGAGATCAGTGTGCTTGGTACGTTTTTGATCTTCAAACCAAACTTGGGTCTTTAGCCGACAAAGCTTAAAGGTGCCCTAGAATTAAAAATTGAGTTTATCTTGGCATAGTTAAATAACAAGAGTTCAGTACATGGAAATGGCATAGAGTGAGTCTCAAACTCCATTGTTTCCTTCTTATATAAATCTCATTTGTTTAAAAGGCCTCGGAAAGAACAGGCGAATCTCAACATAACACCGACTGTTACGTAACAGTCGGGATCATTAATATGTATGCCCCCAATATATGCATATGCCAGCTCACGTTCAAGGCATTACACAAGGGCAGCCAGTATTAACGTCTGGATCTGTGCACAGCTGAATCATCAGACTAGGAAAGCAAGCAAGAACAATAGCGAAAAATGGCAGATGGAGCGATAATAACTGCCATATGATCCATGATAACATGATATTTTTAGTGATATTTGTAAATTGCCTTTTTAATGTTTTGTTAGCATGTTGCTAATGTACTGTTAAATGTGGTTAAAGTTACCATCGTTTATTACTATATTCACAGAGACAAGACTGTCGTTATTTTCATTTTTTAAACACTTGCAGTCTGTATAATTCATAAACACAAACTTTCTTTATAAATCTCCAACAGTGTGTAATGTTAGCTTTAGCCATGGAGCATACTATCAAACTCATTCATAATCAAATGTAAACATCCAAATAAATACCATACTTGCGCGATTAGACGTTTTGAGGGTTATATATTGGCTGAGTAAACTTTGTTTATGCTGGTTAAGGCAAGCGCAAGCTCCGGGGGAGGGGAACACGAGATTTAAAGGGGCCGCGCAGCCTGAATCAGTGCATATTTAATGATGCCCCAAAATAGGCAATTAAAAAAATTAATAAAAAAAAATCTATGGGGTAATTTGAGCTGAAACTTCAGACACATTCAGGGGACACCTTAGACTTATATTACATCTTTTAAAAAAACATTCTATGGCACCTTTAAATCCCATCTGGCTAGTGCGCTTTGATGTTTGTGAACACAATCATGTGAGATAGATCTGGGAGGTCATTTTGATGACAGACTTTAGCTCAGGCATTTCATAATAACTAAACCAACATTTGAGATGCTGTGCAATGAAACAATCCGTTGGTTAGTCCAGTTATCCAGTCACATTCACTGTTGAGGCAAAGTCACGTGAGTTTTTTTTTTCTGTTCTTTTTGTGCATCAAGGGATTTATTTCAGTAAATGTGTTTCTATCGTAGTTTATTCGCATGTCGTCTTATCAGATATAAAATTATCTGTCTCAATTCAGCACACATTTTTTAAGTGCTTGTAGCGTTTCCATCCAACCTTTTTATGCTATGTACCAGAATTCGCATAAAAATTGGTGGATGGAAACATGGCTATTTTCTGAAGCAGCTGGTTTCAATTGATTTGAAGTTTTGAAAAGCCTGCCTTCTCCCATCTCTGCCTCCTAGTCTGTTGCATTCCGAATAGAATACTTTATTCTACTGTCAATCTAGCAACTAATATTATTTATTAGAGAACAATGTCCTGTGTATGGTCCCTTAATAGAATTGACATGAGCTGTGTGTCCCTGTAGGTGGCGGCGCAGGTGGGTCATGCAGCAGTGGGTTTGTATCAGGCCTTGCAGGAGAAAAACAGCTGGAGGGAAATGGCCTGGAGATGGGACCATGCTGGGTAAGAGATATCACTGTTGTTTCATCCTTCTGCCTTAGCCTGATTCTTAGAATACATTACTGGTCAAACGTTGGAATAATTAAAATTTTTTAGTGTTTTTGAAAAGTCTCTTATGTACACCAAGGTTGCGTTGTTGATCAAAATTACATTGTGAAATATTACAGCTTAAAAGAGCTGTTTTCTATTTTAATAATGTTTAAAATGTAATTTATTCTTGTGGTGGCAAATCTGAACTTACTAAATAAATTACATTTTAAAATGTATTACAATAGTTAAACTGTTATTTTAAATTGTAATAATATTTCACAATATTACTATATTCAAATAAATGCAGCCTTTTTGAATACAAGAGACTTAAAATCTTAAAAATATCTGAATTAATGTTTTTGACTTTTTTTTTTAGTCACTTCATGTGTTTTTACTGCTGCTTCATCTGTCAACAAAAGTTTATTTGCAAACTCTCCATTACACTGTGCCACATTTACCAAACAAACAAATGCTCTGAACAAACATAATCCTCCGATGCCATCCATGACGGTAATATGTAAAATATATTTTCCAAAGTAACATTACAATTGCCATGTTTTAATTGTACAAAGGCCTCTTATACAGTAGGCCACCATTAGATGTTTTAGCAATGGTATAATGACCATATATAATTATTTCTCAGTCTCTTTATTAGAATATAACCAGAAAATACAGGAAATTTGTATGGACAGGGGAAAAAAACAACTTCTATAGACTAAAGTGGCAAGTCTTTTGTGACCTCCCCTTACACTTGAGCAATAGCAGGAACCTGGCCCTCTTAAACCTAAATGGAATGGAAAAGGACTGGAAGGCCAGGAAAACTTTCAAAATATGAGAAGTTTCTCAGATTTTCTTCTTTGAGAAAATGGAAGTAGTACAGGAGGTCACTAAATACTGATTTTTTTTTTTTTTTTTGCTTAAAGAAGCCATTTAAAAAAACAACATTTTGTGTACATATTTCCTGTATTTTCTATTTGTGTCGTAATAAAGACCAAAAAATAAATATGGATGGTCATTAAAACATTGCTAAAACAACAAACCTGGTGGGGGCCTAAGACTTTTGCAAAGTACTGTATGTCAAAAGATCAAGGCAAATTTGATTTCTCGTGTCATGATGACCCCTTTAAAACTTCCATTTACACTTGGCCACATAAATGTGTCTCCACAAAACTAATATAAATCTGATCTTCAATTCCCACGCTGTATGCAAATTTAAGGAGTTCACATCAACGAAAGCAACAGATATGAGCTGCATTTTATCATCAGCAAATTTCAAGATTAAAGACCGCAATAGGAGAGAAAGCGGCATCAGCACTAGTAAGATAATTGAGTTTTGCTACTTTTAATGAAACTGAATTTTCACTTCCGTTTTCGACAGATTGCGTATCGCAAAGAGAGATACTCAACTGTGGTGGGCCATATATGTAGCGATGCGTGTTGCAGTAGCGCTCTCATATCTGACTGTAAAATGTCATATAGCCTATAACATGTTCTTGCACGTTTATATTTTTACCATTTTGGGCGGAATAAAATTTACATGAGTGGTTTCAACAACCAGATATATTTTCATTTGGAATGCGTCTCGGACCACCCCCTTAAGTGGATGGAGTGATCTTGAAAGTGTTTCAAAGTGACCAGGTGTAAAACAGGCCCTATTAAACAAATCTGTATTCAGATTAAAAAAAGGAATCCTCACCGAATCAAAGTATTTATGTTAAAAGATGCATGTATTTGTATGTTTTTGTGGCTGTTTAGATCTAAGAAGATTGTGTTACAAGGCACTAACATGGCACACCTGTTGGAATTGCAGGCTCTTGCTATGAGCCTCAGTCTTCCTACAAAGCTAGTACAGGATGCTGGACACACACAGGTTAGCGGCACATGCGAACGTTCATGACAGTTGTGGTTATTGTTTAATGTGGCAAATGGTGGGACTGTACTATTCTGTTTTTATAAGTACAAAATACCTAAAATAGTAATATTAGAGGGTTATGGTTGTATATGCTAATTTCTTACATGTATGTGACATAAAATGGAAAATATACAGAGAGGAAGACATTTTAAAGATGTATTTTGTCTGATGCAGTTTTGTGTGACTATATTGATGAAGCCTGGAAATGTATGTGTTTGTGTGCTCAGGTGGAGCCAGGTTCATGCACTGTGCTTGCCATCATAGGAGAAGAGGAGATGGTGAATAACGTCACAGGCAGTCTGAAACTGCTGTAATGCTAAGGAAAAACTCTTCAAGTGTAGATGTGTGATGTACCACAGAAAGAACAGGGGTCAGCGTTTCCCCACAGTAGCATGGTTCTCAAGATAAAGGTGCACTCAGTAATTTTTTGTTTATGTTGTGATGACTTATACTGACAGCTAGCAACGTGAATGCATCTTCACGCAAAAGCAAATGTTTTCTGTTACTTATACCTAGGGGTGGGCGATATACCGCTATTCCGCTATTATATTGTCAACCAGTATAACTATTTGAGTATTGTTTCTATTGTGGTTATGCCAATGTTTTCTTCAGTGCTGAATCTCCAGCACTACGATAAAAGAAACTATATTTTACCCCAATTATGAATGTGAGTTTGCAATTTGAATTGAATGTGATGTGAAAAGGAAGTGAACTGCAAAATGATATTGAGTTGTCATTGCAAGCTGCACACAAAAACAAACATACAATGAGGTATAGTCAGATTCACAAACAAATGACTCACTCAACAAAACTCACATATTTAGTAGTTACCATTTTGTATGTTTGTAATATTTCCATGCACAGGTCTCCTAAACCATTTAAGAATGTCTCTTATACATTTACATGACCACGTAAGCCACAATCTCTGAGAGAAACCCAGGCATGTTTAAACAACTTTCACATAATCCCTTATGAGAAGCGATCACACAGATTAATTTACTTCAGAAATTGTGTTGGAAAGTTAAAATTAAATTATGTTGGGTAATTATATTTAGTCAGTATTGCCATGGAAGGTTATCCAAAATGTGAAATGGAGATGAGGCTTCAAAAGAAAGTATCATCATACTCATTGCTTGAAGTGAAAACAGTATTTTTAATTACCTTTCATTGAAATATTGTTCAAATTAAAAATCTAAATTCATCAAATTTGTGATAGATCTAACATTAATTGGATTCATAAGGACTCTTGTTTTCTGTAGTTTTTGAGGTTAGACTTTATTTCGATAGTTCACTTTAGACAATATACTAACTCTAAGTAACTTTGCAACTACATGTCAACTAACTCTAATTAGAGTATTAGTGGACTGTCAGGGTAGTAGAATAAGTTGACATGTACTTGCATGCATATATATTTGGTCTAGATATTGTTACATTTTTGTTTGTATCGCCCACCCCATCAATACCTTTGTGGAAATATACACATTAAGCAAAAGGGAGGTGGATTACTGAGATTAAATGAGTAGTATTCGACTGCTAATGCGAATCAACATGAGGGCTCCCACTCTATGTAAAATAAAACGGCTTTTATTAAGCCACTGAAATTATTGTAGTCTTATGTGAGTGTATGTGATTTGAAACATATTTTCAATATTACAGTTAATTTATTTTGTATACCTTTTTATGAAGGAAGAAATTACTGAGTGAACCTGTGGGGGAAAAATTAAAAACCTACCTACATAGTTTAACAACAACAGACATGTTCAAATTATTGCATTTTTAAAGCTTTTAAATTATGTGAGAAGACAACTAATTGATATTATCAACAGGTCCCTAAATTTCTATAGAGCTAAAAAAAAGTTCTCAAAGAGGAGAGTTGTCAATTAAATAGCAGTGTATAAAAATATGTACAATGAATTATAATCACATGTAAAAGTTATACTTAATGTGCCTGTAGAACCCAATGTTTTGATGCTTGTGAAATCAAATAGCCATTGTAAAAGTATAATGTATAACATGTTTCTTCTTTTTTATTGTGTGAATGTTATTTTTTATTGTTTACAATTAAACGTACCCAATTCCTTTGTGATGATAAAATCTGCCTGGGTGTAGCTATTTATGTAAATATGTTGGCTTGACAAAGCCTAAATACTGATACAGTATTTATATAAACGCTATTACTATTATATAACATACTATTTAAACTTATTAGCAACCAAGCACCGATTCCTTTCAATCCTCAATCACAGGTTTTGTCTAGTCTTCGCAGAAATTACATGCTAAATGTCAATTTCCATATTTCTCTCTCTCTTTCTTTGTAGTTCCCCTTATTAGGTGGAATTTGACAATTTGGTGTGTATCCTCAGAATGTCTTTTTGTTATTAGGACATAATAAAAATCATCCAGTGCTTGGCAGGTCTTAAAATTTGAAAAATAAAACCTCAGATGAACAACACATCACATCGTGTCATTATTTGTTTAGCAAAAATAAAGCCAAAATGGAAAAGCCATATGTGACAAGTACATGGGAGAAGTATGGCATATTAGGAAGGTTTGCAAAGTTGCATCTGAACAAACCATACGACTTCTGGAACAATGTCCTTTGGACAGATGAGACCAAAATGGAGATATTTGGCCATAATGCACAGCACAGAGTTTGGTGAAAACCAAAAGAGCATATCAGCAAAAACATCTCATACCAAAAGTCAAGCATGCTGGTGGAGGGCTGATGATTTTGGGCTTGTTTTGTAGCCATGGGCCCTGGGCATCTTGTAGTTATTGAGTCGACCATGAACTCTGTATACCAAAGTATTCTAGAGTCAAATGAGAGGCCATCTGTCTGATAGCTAAAGCTTGGCCAAAATTTGGTCATGCAACTGGACAATGATCTTAAGAATATCAGCAAATCTAAAAAATGGCTAAAAAAGGAAAAAGATCAAGGTGTTGCAATGGCCCAGTCGAGGTCCAGACCTCATCCTGACTGGAATGCTGTGTTGAGAGCTGTGCATTAACCAGGGCCATTGTCCTGCAGAGCTTAGCTTCAACCCTGAAAAAAAACATTCAACTGCATGTAACTTTAGTAATCCTGAAGACCTTGATTAGCTTCAGGTGTGTTTAATTAGGGTTGGAGCAAAACTCTGCAGGACAATGGCCCAGGATCCAGGATCAACGTTCCCCACCCCTGAACTAAAGCAACGTTGTAAAGAAGAGAGGGTCAAAATTCCTCCAGAATGATGCGAGAGGCTGAAAAAGTCATACAGAAAATTATTACTTTAAGTAATTGCTGCTAAAAATGGATCTGCAAGCATTTGAATCATAGGGTGTCCTAAGTTTGTAATTGTCACACATGGCTTTTCCATCTTGGCTTTATTTAAAATAAAAAAAATAATAATAATTACATGGTGTGATATGTCGTGTTGTTCATCTGAGGTTTTATTTTCCAAATTTTAAGACCTGCCAAAAACCAATGATTTTTTTTTCATGTCCTGATACAGAAAACCCTGAAATTCAATAGCATGTCCTAACTTTTTCACATGACTGTACATTTAAACATTTACATCTATTGCAATGATAAAATCAGTTTAAACCCAATGTACAGTTTATCATTTTTCCCTTAAATTAATTTCATCCCTGTACCTAATTTCTAAGTGGTACCTTTAAAAAAAATCGGGACATATTAATCATGTTTTTATTGACCCAAAAAGTCAGCTGTGTTACTTATTAAAATTCCTCTACTCTTACTTCATGGAAGAATAAAGTGTTAATTGGATATTCTCTTGGCAGAAGCAGTAGGTTATTTGATTAATTTTAGCCTACCGTTTATAAATACTGCGAATATTACTCATTTTTCATACTGTAATAGGGAAGTAACTAATTTGGACACAGGGAGTGACTTCCTGTTGCAGTATATGGTATGAGGTGACACACAGGCCTAATTCTTATATATTCATCCGTCACTCCCCATTCTGAACACTCCCTCCATTGTGATATTACGTGATTTTAATCATGTAACAGAAATGTCATGTCTATTCCATAGAACAGCAACATTAAAATGGTTTTCTGGCACCATTTAATGCGCATACCAATGTAGTGATTGCAAACATTGGTATTGGTCTGTATTTCAAATGTATTCATTTTGTTAGCAACAAAGAATGCTCATTCGATTTCCTGTTGGTCTACTATGATAAATGAGGTGTCTTCTCAACTGACCGCAGCTGCCTACTCTTGTCTACATTCAATGCTAGACTTCTGGCATCGATCAAGACTACTCACACACAAACATTCGTAAACACAGAAAATTGTATCAGCACTAAATCTCAAAAATCCTTTTTTCCCCTAGCCATAATACATGACTGTTATGTAACTGCAACAGTCTGATAAACAATCTTTTGCAGACAGCTGCTTGTGTTATGACGAGACCTTTAAAATTAAATTGTTTGATTCGGTGCCACAACTTGTGACAATGTGAGTTAATATTTGTAACGTTGTAGATTAATATTTGTGTTGGTGTTTTTACTTTTAAGGATTTCTGCAGCCTATCCTAATTTTTGATAATTTGCTTGTTTTCCCATAACTATTTTAGCTGTTAGTATAGTGAATGCACTCATAATTAATTCAATTAATTTATTTAAAAAAAATAAATTACGATACAGTAGAAACAACTAGTGGCCACAGAACTTACTTGTACATGACATTTGTGCCCGTCAATTGCATTTCAAATTGTACACCAGGATATAGTGTCAAATTCTGTGCATTCCTTTAAACTTTTTTAATGGCTCAATAAAAAAATAAAAACAACATTTCCGCTGATTCAAAATTATGTGTGGTTTAATTTCAACATCTCAAAAATGTGTTTTAGGGTTTTGTACCCCACAAGGTTAGCTTGTAAAACCATAAATATATATTTGCTCATTTCATTTTAACAGATTCAAAAGGTATATAATAAGTTACTTTATTACAATATAAGAATCATCAAAATGGCCTCAGAAACATTCATTAAACAAGAGCGTTTGTAGACAAAGGCTTTGTCCCAGAAAGAAATGGTAATTAAACTACTTAAAAGTAAAAAATGCATACACAGAAATATTTAATGTCAGTTGCTGTCCTCTGAAGTTGTCTTCTATTGCATTCACTTACACTTTTAGATAGGTAGTTTGATGATTCCTTAAATTCTTTCAAATAAATATTATTAAAAAGTATTTCAAAACCACAGTATTAATAAAAAAGGACTAGATATAAAATAATATCAAAACACGTACGATACATGGACACTGACAAACATGTATTCACATAAATTGATTTTACATCCTGGATAATACACGTCCTGGATGCCCGCCCTCTTCAGTTGCGCGCGCAATGCACACGGAAGGCACATGCTGTTAAATGACATTTCCAATCCTGTTGAAAAATATGTCTATGCATATATTAAATATAATAAATTTATTAGTAGTGTATCTAAAGGCAAATGTACCTGCATATGTTGCGGTCACATGTTGTGGTTAACAAGTCGGTAAAGACGACGTTGTGAACTAAACAGACTACCCTGAAATGGGCAAAAAAATCTACTAATAAATTATGTGACTAAAAATAAATGTATATTCTTTAACTAATGGGAATGTAACTACGCTTTTGTAGATATGCCGTCCAACTGCGGAGGGCGTGCATGAATCACGCTCTCTTCACAGAAACGACATGTAACGTTACCCGTCACGCTTTCTCTTCACAGAAACGGCTCAAGCCTTTGTTAGTTCTAAAATATACTACTACCTCGAGTGTGCATTTTTTTTTTGTAATAATCCGTTTTAAATCATTCCTAAAATGAATTTTTTTTTTTATCATCAGCAACGCAAACCGCACGCACAACCATTACAGTGGGAGTGATTTAATTGGTTTTCGGTCTTCTACGCGTGGTTTATTGTTTTGGCATATGTTTGGTCCCCTTGTAGTCCTCTTTTTTTAAAATCGCGGACCACAGTTCGCCAACTAGGTTAAAATTTTGGATGGAATAAAATCCTGCACCAAATCATACGTCCAGTCCAATCCCGGATCTCTCATATATCCCTCGCAGTATTGTTGACGCTCTAGTATCGCGGTCCCTGCGAAAGCGACCAAGGAGACCCCGTGCAGCTACAGCTGTATAACAAAACACTGTTATTCCTTTTTACACGGATAAAAGAAAAATAATAATCCCTTATATGAAAGAATATTGAACTCCATAGCGTGTGTATTTAGGAACATCTTTTCCCAAATCCTTAGTCACTTCTTTCGAGAGTATCCAGTTTAATTAGGAGTTCGTCTCCGAAACCTACATCTCCTGCCGCCCTCTCAACGCCATCTCACGCTTCAGAATGCTGACTAGAGAAGTGAGGCACCTCCAAAAAACAAGGTTCTGCCTCTTTTTCGTCTACGACAACATTAAGCTCCGCGACGATCCAACAGGATATGCGCGATCCTGTTTGTTACACCGATTGACACATTCTTGCCCTATAGCAAACCAGAAGGCGCGAGCTAAGCTGAAAGTCCGCCTTCATAATGAACCCCTGCTCCGCTGTGGAGGAAACCCTGTATTATGGTTGTGTGTAGGCTTCGCTGGGAGCCGCGGTTGATGCCGGTGTAGAGAGGGGGATGGGCAATACTGCAAATGTAAAGGACATGAGATTGAATCACAGCCTTGAATCACCAAGTGCTGTACATACCCATATAAATATCGACTATAATTTTGTGAAATAACATTGTATATTGATGTATTCTTTAGCAACTCAACGTGAACATTTGAAGACCGCACAATGTCGTAAATGGGAGAAAATGTGAAACTTTCAACTCTTGCGTAAGGGACACTGAGAAGTTTGGAAGATAGCCTGAGTGCCTCGCGGTCTACAGTTCACAGGAAACACCGAGGTTGCAAGAGAAGGCCTCCTGTTCTGCCTCGCATTGATGTTGGATTTTTTAAAAACACAAAACACCTTTTGTAGGCTTTTGAATTTCAAATACGTTGGGAGGACGCTGTAGGTAAGGTATTTTGTTATTTCTATGAAGGTTTTGATGGCAATAGCTTATGTTTTTAATGAACTAGTTAAAGTTGATGCAGAAGTTGGGAGCTCAGTATATCAGCTCTTGTTTATCAACACCAGTTGTAGCTTTCCTCTTTCAACTCATCTTGGTTGAATGTTTCTGCTGTCACGTTAATGAATAAAATATATATATTTTTTAAAATGATGTAACACCGTGTTGGTTGGTTTGCATGTTAGCTTGATGTAGCCATAATCACAATCTCACTTTGCCAAGAACCTCGTGCTAAGAACTGTTTTTTTGCTGTAAACATTCAGTGATCGGCCTACTGTTATGCTGCCTGTCTTACCTTTTGCACCTATATCACATTCACGGCATTCAACATAATACATTATCAAAGTGAGCAAAGGTATCATTTTAGTTAGCCGTTAGCTTAGCTGAGAGAGGCTGTCTTAAAAGCTAGTAGGATTTAAATGCATTAAAGTGTTAAAAATCAAAGGATCTTGATTTGTAAATAAGAGGAGAAATGTTTGAAATGAGTTTCGTGGCAGAAACTGTGACTATGGGCATTTTAGTGTTAGTTGGCTTGTTGTGTTAATCAAGTTTATATGTGAAAACAGACATGGTAGAGTTTGTATTTACAACATTTGTGCTTGTCAGAATCGAATTTGATAGACTGTTTTCCGGAAACATTGGAAATTATGTATTCGGTTGCTTAACTGTATTGCATAGCTTCCTATAACTTGGAGGTACTTTTGTTAGTCACAAAGTAGATTTATTTTGTCTTTTCTAAAAGAAGATAGTTTGTCGGGAAAAGCAGATATCCTGTTGAGCTCTGCTCTCTGCCTTTCTAAATCTATATTTTTAATATAGCCTGCTTCCATCTTGTTGACTATGAGGTAACTTTATTTATTATTTCTTGTTATGGTCTGTTTTCTTTGGGAAACGAAAATAATGCGAACCCCAAGAACCGTGACTTGCTTTTCTCATTCTTCACCTCCGCCTCCCCCATCAACCAACCCCCAACTCGATCCATGAGAAATGGGTGGTATTTCTAAGGGGAACTCGCCTTTCCTTTTTTAGCCTCCATTTTTATTTCAACAACAAGTGAGTGGAAACGACAAGGAAGAGAAGGAGACTGAGAGTGAATGGAACTAAACCAGTTTCGCCCTCTCTCTCTCTATAAAATTATATGTATATGTGTATATATATATATATATATGTAATTAATTTCTAATGTGGCGGTTTTCGAATGCTTCAAATAAGTAACATTTGCTGTTTTGTTATTTCCAGCGTGTAAAATGAACCGCGAGGAAACGCCTGCTGTTGTGGCAAGGCCGCGTACTCCATACTGGGGGTTAATTTTACATACATACACACTCACACATTACATTATTTTAGCAGTCCTCTGGCTGTATACTGTACTGTCTGTTCACTGATAAATTTGATATCATCAGGACCCTGAACAAAGAGTGTCCATAACAGTGCCTGATAGAATTCACATTTTATTGAAATGTTATGTTATTTGCATTGCCTGCATCAGGTAAAACTAAAACTTTTTAAAGAAAACTGTTAAACTATACAAGATAGTGGTGGTGGTGTTGTTGTTAATGCTTATCCAATGGACATAGTCTAACAGCTTCAATAAAAATAATGACTGGCCAATGTACCTACAAATTTTTATTCTCAAAATCAAACAGCTGTATGTATGTCTTTGCTTTAAAGACCACAGAAAGGAAGCGTCTTTTTTGTAGTTCTTGAAGAGCTTCATGGCAACTGCAAGTGTATGATTGGGCTTGTCCGACATTTTCCCAGTATGTTTTCATGTTTTATTTTCGTCCGCCTTGAACTATGTGAAACCTGATCTTTCTGTGACTCACCCGACTCGTTATCTAAAGTCAACGTGTGTCTTTGTCCAGAGACAAAAGACAAGCTTGGAAAATCTTAACTTTTAGCTGATTTGAAAATAAAATAAATGCCCTTAAGCATGTTAGTATCAAAACTACTGGTTTCCATTTAGCCTAATATATGAATGAAGAGAAACTGTACCACAAATCGAGACAAAGCATTTTCACAACTGTTTTTTTCTGTTCTGTCCTTGTTGTTTTGATTAAAATCATTAAATATTTAGTTTTGTTTGTTCATCTTTTTATATGCAATTCCTTATATTACCAATGACTTTGCCAAAATTGTTTTTAAATGTTGTGACTTGAATAATTTTGTTAAATAGGCTACTTTTTATTATTATATTTGCACTTTTTTTTAGTTAACTGGTAGGACAGTCTGTTTCTTCCAAAAAGATGTTTGGTTGATACCTGCGCTCTGTCCTCTCTAGGCATGATGGGTGATTTCTTACCTAAACCTGTGCATGCACACATCATAGCTCATTCTGATCAATGCTTTTTGAAAGGATATGTGTAATCTTTCTTTTTGTATTGATTAAAAAAAGAGAAAAGTTTAAGTGTAGAAAATGCATGGAGAAAATAGTGTTTGTGTGTAGTTTTGTGGGGCCTTCAGCTCTTGTTCTCTTATATGGGAGTAAAAAATAGTTGCTGTGATGCCTGCTCCTCTTCTGCTTCCTGATAGGATGGTTACAGAGAGCCTCAGCCAATCAAATGCTTTCGAGTGTTGTTGGTCTCTCTCTCTCTCTCTCTCTCTCTCTCTCTCTCTCTCTCTCTCTCTCTCTCTCTCTCTCTCTCTCTCTCTCTCTCTCTCTCTCTCTCTCTCTCTCTCTCTCTCTCTCTGCCCCCCTCCCCCTCCTTAACCAGTGCTTTGGAACAACTAGCAGCACAGTCTTAAAACAGCTTTTAGTAGCATAAACAATGTTTTCTAACTGAAAGGGAGCAGAGCATAATGCGGTATCCATATGTACTCTGTCAGTCAAGGTTCTCTGGCCTCTTGTTTCTGTGCGCCCTTTGCGGCCATTTTATCTCCTGAACAGTCTTCCAGGTATTTGGCAAGGGTGGGTCAGTCATCTTGAAAACGAGCTGGCAGAGAGAATGTATTTAAATAAAACTCTCTGGTGATAGTGTCACAAATAGCCAGCGGCCTTTTGTAGATAAAAAAAATCCTTGTGTTTGAATCATTTAAAAATTGTAGGCAGAAATGTGCGTGGCCACAATCCAATTTGTGTTGTGAACAGTAATGCTTCTTGATGCATTGCATCCCAGACAACAGAACGACCTCCCCCCTGTCAATCAGCCTTTGCACTAAAAATGGCTTTTTAACTTTGCTGGGTATATGTGGCTTTAAAAAAATAACACATCCTATTGGATTTGAAAATTATTTTTTGAAAACTTATGACGTCATAGGATATTTCCAGTATTCCTGATAGCAGGGTATTTCCAAATTTAGTCATGCTGTCATGTCCTGTTTTGTGCAGTTATAAGACTGATACTAGTAGTAGACCGCTGTAAGAGTGAATCTTGTCATCCAGATTAGCAAGACATTTGTCTTTGACGTTGTGCTATTGGGGAAAGTGGAACTGAATTCCCTCCATTTTAGCTAACAAGCACAAAATGTTAGTACTATTTTAAAGGTTCTTAATTCTGTTTTGGAGGTCTCCTATAACAGGTTTACATGCATCAAAGGTGCTTTAATTTTCTCATAATATACATTGTACATCAACTAGGGCTGGGAGATATATCGCATGCAATTGTCACGCGCATTTCGTCAGTAAAGCCGGTTCCCTGATTACCGCTAAATCGCCATCACCTGCTTAAAAATGGAGCAGCATTTAATAGACAGAACCGTAGTTCACTGACAAGCCACGTAATATTGCGTTCATTATCGCAGATATCGATTTCGATAATGAACGCGATATTGCGTCGTTTATCAATGGCTACGCCTACATGCACCAATTTTCGTCAATCCGAATGAATTGAATCCGATTGCAGATCTGTTTACATGTACTCTAAACATTGTAATCTGATTCATATATCCGTTTATATGTATTTTATATACATTCCGATCAAAACCTTTGCGCACGCGCTCTGCGTGTGTGACGTTATATCAATCGCACTTGCGGTAACCCAGGTTACATCAACAGACGATGATCATGTATCGACGATAACCAGAGATGTTGTCAAAGGCATCAAATCTTGGAAATATTAAGAGGATTTGGTATTTCCAATTAATGTAGGCCTAGGCCTGCTACATTCTAGTCTATTATTATTACTATTAGGTTCAGTTTCTTGTATTATTAAATTAATATTATACTACGTGCTGTGAGGGTAATAAAAGATTAGGCTATTAGCTATCTTTGAAAATGTTTTAAACATTTTTTAGTAGGGATGCTCCGATCGATCGGCCCGAGATCGGTATCGGCAGATAATCATATTTTAGGACTCGATCGGTACTCACTAACTTGGCCGATCTCACGAACCGATCGCAATTTGATGACGTCAGCGCGTGAGTGTGAGGACGCGCGGGAACATAGCGCTGCAGTCATGTTGTCACCTGTGTGGAATTTCTATGACGTTGCGAGAAACAATGAAAAATTCGCAAATTTCCGTGTATGTTCTAAAGAAATCTCTCGTGGAGGAGTAACGTTATTGTCCAAAATGTTCAATACGACTAACCTGATTCGGCACCTGAGAACAAGCCACCGCGAGACTTATGCTGAATATGAAAAACTGGCAACTGCAAAAAAGGCAACGGTAACAACTAGTAATACGACTCTCACTCAGCCATCCATTACAGACATTCTGAAAAAACATGAACTTTACACACCAGACAGCAAGAAAGCTAAGGATATAACCAAGAAGATAATGGAATTTGTTTGCATTGACAATCAGTCATTGTCAGTCACAGAAGACATTGGATTTAAACGCATTTTAGCACATCTTGAACCCCATTATCAACTGCCACGGCGCAAATATTTTACCGATGTTGCTCTTCCAGAGTTATATCAAATTGTCTACAGCCACATACAGTCTCCTTCACGAAAATGTGACTGCGGTGAGTTTCACAACTGATACTTCATTCATCTTCAGAACACAAATCAAGATGCTCTAGTGTATGACTGCTTCATTTTGTTTGTTTGTTTTTTTTCTGTGCAGAAACACCATTTTAAAGGCATATTCATTATACAGTGAATATTTTAATAATTGTTGTGATTTAGTGCCCTGTTAAAACTATAGTTGCATTACATACATTACCATAAAAATGGAACAAAAATATAATAAAGGCAACATCTATAGTATTTTTTTATCTGGAAAAAAGGTGATCAAAGAGCTTACAAATCAGTGAAGCATTGAAATCGGTACTCTGTATCGGCTGATCACCATGACAAGAAATCGGTACTCGGTATCGGCTGCCAAAATCCTGATCGGAGCATCCCTATTTTTTAGATATATTAAACAATGAATTATAGGCCTATAACTAATTAAAATTATTAAGAGTGTAGGCTATAATATTTCCTAACACTGCAGTCATCAATCAAAATTAGCGCAGCTTTACTTCAAGCACCGACTTAAAAAAACAACCTGTTTAACACGAAATACTATTATTCTCATTTGTTTTACAAGCCATATGTATGGACACAAGAAAAATAATGAAATAAATTAAGACTGTTACCGTTATCAGCATTTTATGCTGAAATTCGTCTGAGAGGATATGCTCTGTTAATGCAGCGTCAGACAGCTCCTTCACTTTTTACTTTCACTTTGAATACTGACCGAGGTAGAGACTTTTTCACCGGCATAACTATTGTGTGATATCCATTGGCTCCCCTTCTTGTTTTAAAACCGAAAGATTTCCAATATTGTGACGAAGGGATACATCTTTACAACTAAAGAAGTGAACGTGAACTTGCACACTGCATGCGTGTCAACACTGCATTGCGCATGTGCTCCAGAGACTTCTGAATACGATTGAGAAAGTAGTCGGATTCAAGCGTTTACATGGTCATTTTTTGCTGTTGGATCGGATTAAAAAAGGAATAAACCACCCCTTCCAATCCGATCGAAATTTCATTCGGATCGATTTAGGTGTTTACATGAACGTTTTTGAATCCGATTGAGCCGTCATTCCGATTACAAGTGGATTATTTGGGTGCATGTAAACGTAGCCAGTGAACTACGGTTCTGTCTATTAAATGCCGCTCAATTTGAAAGCAGGTGATGGCGATTTAGCGAAATGCGCGTGACAATTGCATGCAATATATCCCCCAGCCCTAACATCAACGCATTTTTCAATGATTCTCAAACGAAGCGTCTGATGTGTCAGTCTCTCTAAATCCCTCCTTTCCGCAAACTTACTCTGCTCTGATTGGTCAGAAGGCCCAGTCTGTTGTGATTGGTCTATCACTTACAGTGTGTGCGGAATCTAATCCATAACTAATTCAGCTCCGAAGGCTTCCTAAAGCTAAGGGATTATACTGTAAAGACAGTCAGGATAATATTGATTTTTACCATATCAATCCAACCACGAGTCCGATGATGAAACCTTGGAAGAACTAGTTATTTTACCCCGAGCCTCCATTGCAAGAACCACTTGAGCATGAGTTTCTCAGTGATACACTTCTCAGTTTGATGTATATTGTGAGATGTTGCAACTAATTCCTCTACATCAGCATTAAGAAGTGCATGTCCAACAAACTGAGTAAGCTATTTTTCTAATTTATTGCGGTGCACATGTGGGAACTGTATCATTTAATTGTATCAATAATAGTGCTAACGTTAGCCAAGCACTAACGTGACTGATGTAACATTAAAGTTTGTAAAACAAATCTTGCTCCATATTTTATCATTACTTAGATTTGTAAGAACGACAGACAATCTGCATTAATGGACACAATCTTAGGTAATAGTGAGCCCACAGTTGATTTGCAGAAGTATTTCAGTAAGACAGCAATATTGTGAGTTAGCCGGTTAGCTGGAGACATACACAATATAAAACACAAAACTACGTATTTTGAGCACAAAGTAGAAAATGTATACATCAATAATTAATCATGCTTACATGCTGTGAGGAGCAAGTTGGTCCAAATAAAGTCTGTACGGTCCCATCTTTACGGAGCCCCCCACATGACATGCAAGAAAAAAAATGAAATCGTGTGCGCGATTTACTAATTCGTTCACTCGATTTACTAAAGCATGTGCACGATTTAAAATGTACGTACAGTTTACTATTTCGTTCCCTCGATTTATAAGTCATGCTTTATCAATGCAAATCATGATTTATACAAAATAGTAAATCGTGCGTGCGTTTTAGTAAATCGAGGGAACGCAATAGTAAATCGTACGCACGTTTTAGTAAATCAAGGGAACGGATTGTACTGACGATTTGGCCTATTTTTTTTTTTTTTTTCTTCCCCCCTGTATGTCATGTCCGGGGCTCCGTATATCTTTAATGAATAATTGTTTTGTTAGTCCCATTTAGACCTCATGGAGATTTGAGAAGCAATTGTGAAAATGTTATTCTGCTTTTGTATCACTGTGGTAATTTTAACCACTGACTCTTCACATCCTCATCCTTTGGAAGTGTTTACAAAGACAATTTGCTTTTGCAGAGCAAAAATGGCTTCTTCTTGACATGTACACAACGCACACCATCTACAGCGTTTGAGGGCGGGTCAAAGTAGACAGCTAATTGTTCATGGGCAGCCAATGAAGACCGTGGGCAGCCAGTGAAGACCATAGGCGGGCATTAGGCAAATGTTACCCAGTGATGTGTAGCCATCACGGAAGTGGGATTCGAATTCCTAACTATTCGTTTAAGCGGTTCAGTCAGTTCTTTCTTTTCTATAAACTTGCAAGTTACAAAGTCTGAATTGGGAGATATAAACTCGAAATTGCGAGGAAGTCAGAATAGTGAGATAAATGTTATAGGTTTGAATATTATTTCATGCTGTAACTGAATGACTAATACGTTATGTCCCATATGAACCGCATATGTAAATATTATGTAGATCTATTATGTACATCAAATGTATGCTATTAGTAGTTGGGTAATCATCCCAGGTTTTATCATTCTAGTCTGTCCGTTTAATGGCTTGTAACCATAAACGTCTGCGTTTAGCTTCAAATGGTGTTTTTGGTGATAGTATTCTATAAAATGAAGACCATCTTTTTTTGCATTTCTATTCTGACATCCAAAGGCACAACAATACTTTTTTTTTTTTTTTTTTTTTCCTCTTATTCTGTGGACTTTGCCCATTGTCCTCCACTTGTTACCACTGTTTTTCTGACACCACAATGCACACACAGCTGCAAGTGTGTGTACATAACTGTGACGTCTGCTCCCAAACGTGTCTTATAGCCTGTCCTGAGTCCTGACTACACCTTCACAGACTTCAGTGATTAAAGCACCTAACAGGAAAAATTCATCTACTCAGTAGTCTGCTTTTCAGTGTGACTAAATGATTTTACAAATTTTTTTGTCCTAGTGAGAAATTTATATTTTGCTACTATGATTGTGCATGAAGAATAGAGTGGGAACTTTATGCCTGTCTCAGTATAATCTCAGTGAGCTTTTAATACATTTTATGCTTATTACAATAGTGTGTTTTAATGTTTAACCAGGAAATGGTTTTATTTTATTTATTACAAAATGGCACAAAGTCACACTTATGGTGTTCCCGGTCAAAAATAACCAGCTTACAGAAAATAACTTGTTTTGTTATTTTATCACCAAATATTGGATTAAATCTTTTTTCGTCAACTTGATTTCTTTCAGTTCAGTTTCAAAAATAAACAACCTTATTGATCATATAGGCCTCATTGATCTGAACCTCACTGATTTGAGGATAAAGTTCATCTCTGAAAAAGAGAGCCTGTAATACTCAAAATAGTTTGGTTGTGTGTACATGAATGTGTGTGTGCACAAGGATGCACGAGTATGCATGTATCCACACATTCACAGGTCCAAGGCCTTTATTTTTGTAAGCCCACATGTACATATGTGAACATGATGATCGCGCTCCTGAACACTATGCTAACTGTTTCTCTGATTTTCGATTTCCCCCATTCATTTTCAATGGGCGGTCATTTTTGACCAATATAAGCTCCGATCAATGAGGCCTACGATCAGTCAGTTTCAAAAATAAATACAAAACCTGTCCTAATTTAAAGAAAAAAAATTTGACAAAAGGATTGAATCCAATTTTGTACAAAATGGTTAAACTGGTTAAACATTAAAGCACACTAGTGTGATAAACAGTGCAAGTGTTTTCATATTTTATGTAAAATTGATGAATTTGTAAGAATATCCACAAATAACTCAAACTGAGGTAAATAAGCGCAGATAAATAAGGCCTATGATCGATCATGTCCCAATTGAAAGAAAACAAGTTGACAATAATATTGAATACAATATTTGGTGATGTAGCATAATGAGAGATTTATAAGCAATTTTTTTATAGCATCACAAGTGTTACAATGTGGAAAAACCCCCCACAAAAATTACACAAGGTATCAAAAAATGTTTTAGGAAGTTATTAGAGGGTTAAAGGTGCCCTAGAATTTAAAATTGAAATTGAATAAGAGTTCTGTATATGGAAATGACATACAGGGAGTCTCAAACACCATTGTTTCCTCCTTCATATAAACAGGCGAATCTCAACATAACACCGACTGCGACACAACAGTCGAAATCATTAATATGTTAATATCTTTATATTAATATGTTATATCAATTAATATGCCCCCAACTTTTGCATATACCAGCCCATGTTCAAAACAAGCCAGTATTAACGTCTGGAGCTGCACAGCAGAATCATCAGAAGTTATGCAGGTATTGTGACAAAAAAGTGATTTCAAAAGAGTGATTTTGGTCTTTTAGTCACATTTCAGTCTCATCTTTTTTTCATCAATGATATTGCACGCATTTTTTTTTTTTTTTTTTTTTCCTTCTCAAATTGTAGTGTGAAAGCATTTTATATATTACATAATTCGATGGATTTTGAAGATTTAGAGTTCATATAAAAATGTTTATACCACAAAAAAAAAAAAAACTGTCCAAAAGAGATGCAGAAAGGGGGAGGTATACACACACTTTGTGTGTATTTTGATCATTTAGGCACACACCCGAGTTAAGCTCAAAGTATGTTTTGCTGGGCGTTCTGCTCCGTCTCAGAGAGTGCACAAACGGGGAGGTACGTGTCAGACAGAATGCAGGTACCAAATTAAGATTTATTTCCTGGCTGTATCAAACATGTCCCACATCTTAGCAACAGTAGCTTAAAGTTTATAGCAATCACTTCAACTTTATAAAAACAAGTTTGAGTGGGGGAAAAAAAATTCAACCAATTTGACAAAAGTATCTGATCCATTTTGTTTCTCTACTTTAGAAACATTACCATTATAAAAGATGCAAATGGAGATAATAAAAGTTGATATGAATAAAGACTTTTATTCAAGAGAATTGAAAGAGTCCCGTAGAATTCATGAGATATTGTTGAGAACGCGAGGCAAATCAGTGTATGTTGTTGTTTAGAAGAACACTAAAAAAAAAAAAAAAAATCCAAGAGTCTACAACACTTGGTAAGACAAAAAGATTTTGATATAAATAGCACATTACAAATACCAATAACTACAATATTTTACTGAAACAATAACAATAATTAAAAATGTTGACTTTTAAAAATCTGTCTTTTGTTTTGGACAGTAAATATTTTTTTATGACTTTAAATATTTAAACCACTCCCTCTAAATTATTAAGAGACCGTGGAACCTTAAGTTATAGACCTTAGTCAGGGCGCCATTATGAATTTTACAGCATTTTTGACACAATTTTGTGTGAATATGTCTGTTCAAGCGCAAGAACACATGAACAAGAACTCTGTTCAGTATTCCTGCCCTGTCAGAGTCGTGGCTTCTGGGCGCCTGCTTCGAATGTGTGTTACGCACACAAAACATGAGACCTTTTTTTTTTTTTTTTTTTTTTTTTTTTTTACAGAAAATGCATGTTTTTCACTGTTGTTTTACTTAATTGGAGCCAATTGACTGTTCGGTACTTGTTATTTGGGATCACGTGTTGCTACTTTCTGACAGTCACTGTAGAATTTGTATCAAAAAAATTTGTCCTACAAAAATTGCATTAAATGCAATCTTTTATATATATATATATATATATATATATATATATTAAAAAATCTTAGATTTAACTTCATCTAAAAATGCTGACTGCATTGTACTCATAACAGATTTTTAAATTCATATTTAATAATAATATTTATTTTTTTCCATTATTGTCTGGCCACTCTGCCATAAAGCCCACATTAGTGGTGTCTTTTTGTGATGGTTGTCCTTTTGCAGGTTTCTCCCAACTTCACACATGATCAGTGAAGCATGGCTTGTGTTTTTTTTGTTTTTTTTGGCCCATATGTGAACACTCCAAATGACCTCAGACCCCTTAAAAGCAAAGTTTAAAAAAACAGTACGGTTTGCTAAAAATGACCTTTGAACACCAATCAGTCTGGGCTTACTTGATTTTTCCATTCACAAATTCCAATGTAGTTTGTAATCGGCTGTCCATCATGGCTGCTGCTTCTCTCAAATCAAATTATTTGTTCACAATGTACACTTGTTTACTGTAATTTCAACCACTTTCCAAACTGTGTAAGAGAGAAGTGGCTGCACACCTTGCCAGTTTAAAAAATGTTATATGCGGTTTTACGAATGAACACGCTTAAAGCGCATGCACAGAAAACCAGCTGTCACAACGCATGTACTAAACTGAATTATCTGTAGCATCTTATTGCATTTAAAGTGTCAAAAACACACAAGGTTCACATAAGTAGTTGGTTCATTCTCATGAATAAATGCAGAGAAGCACTCAGAACCAGGTGACGTAGATCATCCATCTCCAGCCCCAGCAGCCATTCACACACTCCGGAGGCATGCTTCTATGTCAGATTTTGTGATGTTGCTTTGACTTTCAAAAAATTGCAAAAATAACCAATTTCCACTTTTTTTTTTTTTTTTTTCCTTTTAGTGTTTTCATTGATGTGCAGCCTATACATATCTGTTCACATCTCAAAATGTTTCATGACCCTTTAAAGAGGACCACAAGTGTGAAAACACCCTAAAAAGATAAGGTTTTGTTTACATGAAAGTCAATGGAGGAGATTCCTAATTACGCTGAAGAGTGTCAAAACGGCTTGTTACTTAATAAATGATCTGCATTTGTTGTAAAGTTGGCTCAACATCAGCATTTTTGCCTTCAGTACAATACCAAGCTGACACCTTAGTATCAATACCAATATGATACTGTAAGTAACAATTGCATTACATGCCTGATAAGAAGAAAATAGAAAATTATTTTATTAACATTACTGCATTAAACCTTGCCATTATTGTTGCATTTTTCTTTCAAGCTGGTGTAGCAGGGTACAACAGAATTCTTTTTTTTTTTTTCCTGTCATGAAAAAATTTAAAATGGATAATTGATGACATTCAACAACTTTCCCTTTTAAAACAGCTAACTGCGGTTTTGACTAAAGTGTTTCCTTCAAATTATTAGAGAAGTGTATTTCATCCTATGTATAGCTTGTTGCACATTTGTTGATCTCATGTATAATTCAGGATGAGCAAAGGACAAATGTTTTGTGAGATTTTTTGTTTTGCCTGTACATAATAAAGTAATTCCATATTCACTTCTACATTGTTGCTTTTTAATAAGTTGAGGGCAACATCTTTCATGTTATTTGCCATTTCTAATACTCAGCTGGCCCACTTTTACTTAACTTGCACGTAGTACACTTAATATTTGAATATACAATTACTTATAATGTGATGATCATTGTTTTGAGTCATATGAATGAAAAAAGAGATATATTTTCAGACCTTTTAGTTTGTGCTTTTTATTTAACACTTTCCTATTATATTGCTCGTTTCCCTTCTCTTGCTGCTTTTCTTCAATTCTCAGTAAATTTGATGACCTGATTTTTCACTCACTTTTGAAGACCTATTAGAAGTGGGCAATATTACCAAAATCTAAAGTTTAATATATATCTCACAACATAGTATTTTCTGCTGACAATTTGTGTTATGATACCAGAATTTTAGATACCAGTGAAATTTCACAATTCTACGATATTACAGCAAAAACTAATACTTGGCTAACTAGTAAGTGGAAAGTTGTCAAACAATTAATAAAGACAAGTAAATGGTCACTAATAAAATAAGAGCCAAGGAACAAATTATGTGCACTAGGACAAATAAATAAAACCGAACAAAGATGCAAATTAAGTAAAATAGTGTTTTAAATTTAATACTACAGTTAAAAAAGTTAAACAAGTTAGATAAAATAAAGTTAAAGTTAGATAAAATAAAACACTGACTGATCTTCACTGTATGAATTAAATATAGACACATCCTTATTGCAGCTACAAAAAATATTCAGTCAAGAGCAGTGAGTTGTTTTTTTTTTTCTCTTTTTCTGATTTTTCTAGAATTTATTAGGCTGCTGTCACTTTAAGACCTAATGTACATATTCGATATACTATACAAATGTGATACCCCAACCCACGTGCAAGCTGTTTGTTCACTTAAGACATTACTGGGATTTAGATAAATATTCACCTAGATGTGCATTTTGACATTTTTGTGTGTTTCACGATTTAGATGCATTTTTGTTAATTTTTGTGTGCTTTTCTGCTTTTCCATCGTCAGGCCAAACAATTCTCTTTGCTTAACCATTCCATTCCGTGCTGATCAGGCAAAGTCAGTACGGATATGGTTTCATTTTCCACTGTGGGGCTGATAACAGCCGCTCTTTGGAATGTAATACAAATGCGTCTGTTGTTACCTTGGTAACGGAATAGTTAACAGACGATATTGGATGTAAATAGTGTTATAGAGGATGACCAGATATTTCTTTTAATTTTATTATTATTTGTTTACTTCGCTCAAATAGCATGCTTAGCCAGCTACAGAGAAATTGGTAGCCAGGTAACAGACAAGTGACAAATCCTGAGTAATGACGTCACTATGCGCATTCTACAAGCACGGTTAGCCAACCATGCTAAGAATTTTTAATCGTGCCGTGCTGTGCCAGTCTCAAGTGGAAATATAACTGAAACCGTTCCTTACTGTTCTAAGAACTGTTCTTCCCAAAGATGGAAAAGTGACTAAAGTTTGCACAGTTTTAAGGCTGCGTTTACACATAGGACATGTACTTAATCCTCTCTCTCTGTTTTTGTGGTTGTCTTTTAGGTCTCCTGATGTGCGTGATGTGGTATAGCAGCTCCCCATCTGAGGAGTGCTTCACTGCTGTCATTAGGAGCCCTTGATTCTTCTCTTCCCTCCCCTCTCCTCTCCCTCCCCTCACCCCCTCCCTGCCCCCCCATCCCCTTCCCTGCGTTGCTGCGCTCGACGTCATGAGCATAGTAATCACACTGGGAGTCACCACACCTGAGACACCTTACACCGATATGGCCGCTGGATCAGAGTAAGTTTCAGTTATGAGCACTTTTTCCACTAATGTAGTTCTGATACGGGTCAAACTGTTCCATAGGTTTCCGCAGCAGAAAGTTTTTCACTCCCACTCCAAAAAACTTGCGAGCAAAGACAACACAAAAGTGTAATTGCTGCCTACATAACTGCATAACATGCCACTTTGTTTTTAGACAGTCACATACTACAACAAAAAAAGTCAAGTTTGGGAAAGTGACAGGACAAATGCCAAGTATGGTAACCCATACTCAGAATTTGTCCTCTTGTTTAATCCATCCAGTTAGTGCACACTCCTTAGTTGTTAGCATTGAACACATACACACTGCAAACCGTGGACACCCCGAGCAGTAGGCAGACATTTTTGCTGTGGAGTCTGAGGAGCAATTGGGGGTTAGGTGCCTTGCTCAAGGGCATCTCAGTCATTTCTTGCTGGTATTGAGACTCGAAACTGCAACCTTTGGGTTGCCAGTCTGATTCTCTAGCCATTAGGCCACGACTGCCCCTGTGTGGGAACACAGGGCTGGATTTTAAAAAGGATTTAATTTGCCTGGCTGAGCACTGGCCAAGAATGGTATCTGGCACCAGAATGTGAACCATTTTGATGGAAAAGGGGTAATGAGGGTTGCTTATTTAGTGCATTTTGTTTATCCATGGTTAAGCGTATCAATTTCATTCAGAGAGAATTGTGAAATTTACAGTGGACAAATGCAAACAAAATAGTTTAGACTGAGAGAAATAGACTGAATAATTTTGTCTTGCATGTTAACCTATATAGCTGGGCAGTGGACACACTTCATTCTTTTCAATAAAATGTACCTTTTTTTATTATTATTACTTGCCCTGAATGGTCAATCACAAGCCAATCAATCAAAGCTACAAATTCACAGGTGCTATGTCAAACCCTCAAGATTTGATTTCTCTCTGTTAAAGGCTGGGACACACCAAGCCGACAGTCTGTCTTCTGCAATGTCGGGCTGTTTTTGGGTGTTGGTCGGACTAGTTTTTTTCGGTGTTACGGACTGTTGGCTCTAATTGGATGCCATATGGGTTTTTGGGCAGATTCACCATGTTCAATCGGCGTCTGTCCGTATGTGATAGAGAGAACTCTGATTGGCTGTTCAGCTTAGCAAATTAGTCAATAAAGGCAAGAGATAAAAGCGTTAGTTGTGAAAGTGAGCTAAGAAGTCAAGATGGTACAGACAGAAGGCTGTTATCATTTTTACGTCATCTTACCTGTGCATTCGAATGCACAAATATTTTCATAACAAGAGCCAACTGGAATAAAGAAAGTGATCAGCATGATTGATATTTAAAGTGAGAGATTCACCGATACTAAATTTCTCTGCCGATACCGATAGCCGATTATAAAGAATGATATCCGATATTGGTTTTTCTTAAGGAAAAATCTCTCCCATATAATGCTGCAATCTATACAGGGAACCCTCTCATTTCGTACACTACAATATTAGAAGTTACAATTAACAACGGAGGTATTATATTCAGCTGCTCTTTATTTTCAGATATAATAATTACACTCAAATAAAAACTGAAATGTTTGTATTAGTATCACAAAAGGTAGTTTTCATTGGCACTTGTTGTCTTCATGGCAAATTTACACAAACATATAATTAACAGTAAATAAGCTTCTCTCTAGTGTTTTTATATATAGATAGCTAGGGAACTGTGGAAAACATTCCTGAGGTACGATATCTGTCTAACTATGAAAACAAAATGCCAGTGAAGGTTTTCTCACTTTATCCGCAAAACGGATAAGTTCACATCACCGAAGCAACAAATATGAGGTGCATTTTATTGGCCATCAGCTAATTTAAAAATCAAAGAAAAAAATATATCAATATTTGGCGCAGTGATACGATTCTCGTATCACACAGAGAAGGACGACAATATATCGTCATATCAATATTTTGTCCCACCTTTATGATGTGACATTATTCACAATCTGTTTTATTCATGTCTTTCCGTGGTTGAAACACAAATAAAGTGATTACATGAGACATGATACATTCTGGTAAGTTGTAGGCCTGCTATATCTTTCAACATACCTTTGTTCATGCATGTTTTTCGAGATATAACTTGTATTGAAGAGGAAGAAAAGACTCGCAATCTGCACTGCTGCCTGAACTGATGGATTACAGCGACCTGACACATCACATTTAAGAGCGTCAAAACAGCATTTGTTTGAATTTCATGATAAAATGGACAGAATTTGAAAACTGAAACTTTTGTTCTTTTCAGAAGTAACAAAGCACAAAGCTTTTTGCGATTTATTGGATGGGAGGCACTACAAATAATATTTGATGTAGAAAAAAACAAAAACACAGACCTGGCAACCCTGGCTTGAACTACGCGTGATCCTACGGTGTAACTGTTAATGCATTAAAATTCAGCACGAGTGATTTTCTTCACACACAGTATGTATGAGTTGCAGACTGAACACGTTTTTCCACACCCTTTTGATTGACAGGATATAATCGGCTCCGATGGCTGATAGTGGTGATAAATAGCTTTTATCAGCCGATACCGATTGTTGGCCGATACATTGGTGCATCTCTATTCAAAATGGTATGTAAACGCTGCTTTTTTACAATTTGTATGTCTGCAGTTATAGTTTTGGTTCTCCCTTTTGAATAATGAAAATAGACTATTGGTACTTGCTGATAAACAGATATTTACTTACACGCAGGCACAGAACGCACATGCTAGTTGACCGTTTCCTTTAGTTTATTTGGTGTGTTCAAGCACAGCTTTTTGCCCGAGAACCAGCTGACAAGAGGCGACAACACAGTCAGCTTTTGTCACCGCTAGTTCTTTCACGTCGGCTTGGTGTGTCCCGGCCTTAAGACATTCAACCTTGCTACCATCATACAAACTGTAGGGAACAAAACTAAAAATTACTTTTGGGGTGAAAACCCAGATTATTTTATTTGTATTTGCGCATGAAGGAGACAACTGAGATGTTGCGGGTTACACAAGCTTTTTTTTATTTATTCAGTGAATTTTTCTTCTCTCCTGAATCAGGTCTTAGAACCTTTGGCTGATGTTCATCCACACTATATTGCTTTTGGAGCACCTTTTTCATCTTTTTACAACACATTTTACAAAAACTGTGATTGGTTTATGTGATTGGCCGAATTGAGAGACCACTGATCCAGTCAGAGGACATGATTATGGTCTGATCAATTTGAATATGGTTTCCATAACCACTACCTCTTTTCTTTTGAACACTGTACTGTTTTATTACTCCTGTTTGCCAAAGGAAGTGCTAAGCATTAGTGGATCATTGTGGCACCAGCCAGATCAAATATGCCAACAACGTCATGGTGACTTGCCAAAGATTATAAAATGCAGTAGCTCAGTACTCTTTTACTTTCATGCCTTGTAGAGATTTTTCTTACTGTTGATTGCAGCTAAAGCTGGATGCACACTGTACGAGTAGTCCTTTACGACTGTTGCTTGTCAGACTGTATGAACATGATCCTCACTGTAAGCCATGTCACACTATTGGATCTCAGTTTGTCATTAATGTCAGGCTGTATGGCAGTCAAGACGGAGGCACGCAAGAAGATTTGTCTGGAGTTTTACATCAAGCAGACATGTTCTGTGACTGAGCTGCATTATACGAGCCACTTTATTCCATGATAATGTTAGATGCCACCGAAAAAAAACTATTTATTAGGCTAAGTAAAAAACCCACAATTATTTAACACAAGTAATAATATACAATCAGTAATAAAATAAAAAAGCAAGTTACAAGCACAGTACAGTAATACAGTAGAACAAAGATACAAATGAAATTTTAGTTTTTGAGGTCCATCAATAACAAATGTATTGCCCTTGGTTAGTTAAAACATTAACTAATGTTAACAAATGAACCTTATTGTAAAGTGTAACACCCCCCACCCCCCCACCCCCCCCCCCCACACACACACATTTTCAGTGTCAACTAGTAGCAGCAGTATCTGATCTCACACATATCCAGTGTTAACCATGTTGATGTGTTGCAGCTTCAGTCTGTGGTTATTTCTCTTGTGTATGCACACTTTGGCTGCTTTGTGATACTCAACCTGACCTGCAGAGGGCAGTGATCTGAATTTAAAGTCAAAAGAGAATCACTTGTTAGATTGTAGTACTTATTGAACATATGGTGTTTTAATTTGATGTCTCTTGGTTCTTTTTGCCTAAATGTTTAACCAGAAGCAATGTGAGATGTTAAATGTGCCTGTACAATGCAGCCATCTATTTGCAGCACCAGACTATTTCTGGAACATGTTTAAAAGCTTGTCTATCTGTAAACGAGACAGTCGCCTGGTTCCATTCCATTATATTTATTGGGAAACCTCCAGATTCTCTCGGAATGTCTGCCACCCTGTTAATTCTGGTTAAGAGTGACTTTACAGCACGGAATGGATCAGATTATACTGATAGTGATTCAGACTGCTGCCTCCTCAGTGATCCCACAAGGCCTGCTTCACACCTTCATGTCCATATAAATTCCGCATGCTCAAAGTCTAGTGTGACCATGGCAAACACTGAGTGTTGCTTGAAGGCTTGTTACTGGAGTAAGGTGTCATTACCTAATCCAGGTTACCTTCCAAAAGTCCTTATCCTTCAATGGGCCTGTTTACACCTTGGTCATTTTATGTGATTTTATTGATCGGATAGCTGTCCGATTTGTAAAACGGTTCCATTTACACTTGGCTACAAAAACGGGTGTCCGTAAAATGAGCATAAATTCAATCTTCAATTCCTGTGCTAAATGCAAATTGCGAGTGCGAGTTCATGTCAACGAACGCAACAGATATGAGCTGCATTTTATCATCAGCTAATTTCAAGATCATAGACCACAATAGGAGAGAAAGCAGCATCAGCACTGGTAAGATAATGTAGTCCCACTACCTTTTTTAATGATGAATGTGTTGTGCTTCAAGATGTGACACTGAACCTTGTTTAATTTGACAGTTTGTGGTTTGGTTTGCTGAAGAGATACTCACATTCTCTTAAATGTATTTTTTTTATTTTTGGAGGAGTAGAATTTACATATGTGGTTTCAATAACCAGATGCATTCACACTTGTCCAGTTTCATTTTCTGAAGTGTTGATCACGCTAATCTACAGGAAGGCCTAGTGGCCGTACCTTGTGGTATTACTTGTCATTCTACTAGAACTGTCTCGTTATCTTGGGCTACCTTCTATGGAGTTTTCTTGGTAGACTAGGCTTCTCCTTCCACCATTTCATTTTACTCTTTCAGTTCAGCAGATCACTATGGTGGACCTTAACTTTTCAGTTGAGAAGCATTCCTTGTGTTTGTGTTGGTATGGGTCATCTACTAGTGCTTAGAGCTGCCTCTGGTAGTCAGGAGGAGTGAAACAGTAGTGGCTCTCTGAATTCCAAGTGACCACCTTAGATCTTTGTCATTTTTTAAAATTCTCAGAGTGCAGCCTATTTTGTGACATGTCTTGTTGTTGGTTTTCACTCAATGTATCTGACAGGTGCTGCAATAATACACAGAAACACTGCCTCTTGTGGTCATCTGGAGTTTACAGAAGCAGTTACATTATGTAACTAACTAGCATTTTATTTCAACACCTTTTTAAAAAATCTCTCTTTCTCTCAGTCCTGAGTCAGTTGAAGCAAGCCCAGCAGTAAACGAGAAAAATTACTCAAGTCGCAGCTGTGGGAACACACAGAATCATGGATATGGTGGCCTGCCCTATGCTGTAAGTTGTTTTTATTCTTTTTATTATATTTTATGTATGTTGTTATATTGTCAGTTATATTGTCATTTTTAGCATACATTTGTAACCCAGTGGTTCTCAAACTTTTCTGGTCAACCCCCCATCCCCCAACCCTACTGACTACTAAATAATATCACAAAAAAAACTAAATTATTTGCACAAAAAAAACTAACTAAATATTTCTTAACTGAAAAATGTGCAATGAAAAACACGTTCTGATAGTTTCACTTTGTAATGTTGTTGAATCTGCAAAATTATATCAGTAAGAGAATAATAAATGAGAACATAACTTTTCATTTAAGATACATTCTAATATAATTAAGTTATATTCTAATGAACAATATATAATGGTGACAAATTAACGGTCTGAAGAACAATTCAGTAGAATTGGCATTCTGTGCTGCTTTAAAAAAGCAGAGCACCAACAGATATTCATGTTTTCTTTCTTTTTTTCTTTTCTCTGCTGGGCACGCACCACAGTTTGGGAACCACTGGTGTAACCTACTAGCACCTCATTAATGCTTGGTGCCGAATCATATAAAAAAAAAAAAAAAAACCCTCTTGTATAATGCTACACCTGTTTTGGTGCACATGATTAAATTAAAGTGACTTTACAATGAAAAGTTTATTGTACCACCTATAGCCAAAAAATGAATACCTCTTACTTGAACATATCTACAAACCAACCTGCAGATATTATAATTGCAATTTAATTTAGCAGATGCTTTCTTCCAAAGCAACTCACAAATGAGGAACATCACTAGGAGTTTAGGGTCTTATCATGCAGGATAAGTTTTTCAAAAATTAAGGTTTACTTACATGAAGTTCCTTTTGTTTTATGGTTGTAGTTTTAAGAAAGTTTAGCTCAAACATTCTTAGCATCATTAAATATTGTTCACTTTTGAATGCCACATTTTTAGTTTTTCATTCCCACTTCTTCTTTCTTCCTGCCCCTTTTCCCTGCTCCCCACCTTTCATTCTCTTTCCCCCTCTCTCTTTCCTTTTCTCTTTTGTTGTGCCTGAACACCGTTGTTTGAAGATGCAACAGTCTTCCGTTGTGTGTTGTCAGGATCATAACTATGGAGCTCCACCCCCTCCCACCCCTCCTGCCTCCCCACTCTCCCAGACCATTTTCTCCCATACGGAACGCAATGGCACTCTGGGACGATCACGACCCTGTTTCCCCACCAATGAACCAGACAACTCTGCCGACAGTGAGAGCTCATCGGAGGAGGAGGAGGTTGTGGAGGGCGCAGTTCCACCTCCCTGGTGTCAGTGCTGTCTAATGCAGGATGGCTTCCTCATTAAGTGTGAGAACTGCAGGTGAGTGATCGATATTTCAAATATTTAATTTCAGATTCTACTGTACTTTCGTAGTATCTGTAAATGACAAGCATTTTTTCATCAAAACTATTTACTCTGAGAATGAAGCAGTTTTATCACCCTCTTAGAAAAGTTTACATACCTGAAAAAATTAAAGTACACTTCAGTCATGAACATGCTGTATGCCATATGAAAACACTGATTTTGTTAATGCCAATAGTCTCGTGGGCAACACGCCGACATATAGCACTGTTGCGCTTCAGGCAACCGAGTTTGACTCCCAGTTTGTGGACCTTTCCCGATCCCGTCCTCCTCTCTCTCTCCCACTTCGCTTCCTGTCTACATGCTGTCCTATCATAATAAATAAATAAATATTTAAAATACTGATTTCACTTGATTTAATGTGAAGCAGAGTCCATTTCTGAAATATAACCAATATATTGAAATGTTGTGATAGGAAAATGTCAGCATGTTCCCCTAAGCTTATATCTTGCTGGCTGGTGAGGCTTTGTGTTTTTTGTTGTTGTTTTTACCTTAAAAACAAATGAATTGCCAATGACAAAAATTTGATTCACTTTATTGGACTTCTTCATGTTCATACCCAGTCTTAAAGGTGCCCTAGAACTTTTTTTTTAAAAGATGTAATCTAAGGTGTTCCCTGAATGTGTCTGTGAAGTTTCAGCTCAACATACCCCATAGAGTTTTTTAAATTCATTTTTTTAACTGCCTATTTCTGGGCATCATTATAAATGAGCCGATTCAGGGTGTGTGGCCCTTTAAATGCTGACGCTCCCCACCCAAGGAGCTCACGCTTGCCTAAAACAACATAAAAAAAGTTCAAACAGCTAATATAACCTTCAAAATAGATCTTTACAAAGTGTTCGTCATGCAGCATGTCTAATCGTGCAAGTACAGTGTTTATTTGGATGTTTACATTTGTTTATGAATGAGTTTGATAGTGTTCCGTGGCTAACGGCTAATGCTACACTGGAGAGATTTGATAAAGAATGAAGTTGTGTTTATGCATTATACAGACTGCAAGTGTTTAAAAATGAAAATAGCGATGGCTCTCTTGTCTCTGTGAATACAGTAAGAAACGAAACCACATTTAACAGTACATTAGCAACATGCTAACGAAACATTTAGAAAGACAATTCACAATTATCACTGAAAATATCATGTTATCATCGATCATGTCAGTTATTATTGCTCCATCATCTGCCATTTTTCGCTATTGTCCTTGCTTGCTTACCTAGTCTGATGATTCGGCTTTGCAGAGATCCAGACGTGTAATCCCTTTCATAATGTTGGGAACATGGGCTGGCATATGCAAATATTGGGGGCGTACACCCCGACTGTTACTTAACAGTCAGTGTTATGTTGAGATTCGCCTGTTCTTCGGAGGTCTTTTAAACAAATGAGATTTATATAAGGAGGAAACAATGGAGTTTGAGACTCACTGTATGTCTTTTCCATGTACTGAACTCTTGTTATTTAACTATGCCAAGGTAAATTAAATTTTTGAATCTAGGGCACCTTTAAATGTCTAGACCTTAAATCAGCTCTGTGTAAATGGGCTGAATCATCATAGCATTTATTGGCCTCCTAAGAACTGTGGCCAATAACTTCTCTGCGAGTCATGGCAATTAGTTATTGCTCTAATGGTTGGAGAATGTGTACTGATTGTGTTCTTATTACAGGGGTCTGGAGAAGAAGAAAGGGCTAGACGGGCAACGCAGAAAAGCAGAGAATGTTTCAGGTAAAACTGGCTGTTTCTCAATTCCAAGAACGCAAAGAACGGACATGCGTTCTAGTGGAGACTCATCTTGCCAGGCTACCTTGAAAGAACGAACTCGGAAGGACACAGAACGCATCCTTGTGAGAATTGAGATGTGCTGCGATCTTGTTGCTCAACTGACCGTCCCAACTTATAAGTAGTGGCCAATGCACAGTAAATACAACATAACATCACAAACAAATGTCATAACATTAAAACATTTCATATTATTATAGACATTATTTCCATAGTGTTTTATATCGTTTTAATTTACCGCGTGTATTTGTGAAAATGAGTATGTATGTTTAATGTTACTTTCATGCTTTGTGAATGTTAAGATTCTTTTTATATTTGGCAATAAAAATACCGCAGGCTTTCTGCAGGACTTTATAACTTTTATTAAAATTGCAACGGGGAATCTCTTATGTGAGAACGAGAAGTTTAAAGCTTACAGGCTTCCATACCTTGTACCCTGCAGCATCTTCCGTTTGATTCTCTCAAGTCTGCATTCAATGCATCCTTGATATCAAGAACACATCTGGGAACTTTTATGCATCCTCTGTACTTGCGTTCTTGAGTATTGGAATTGAACATCAACAGTTGATGATGACGTAGTACAAGAACACACAAGATTGCTTAAGAATGAGAAACGGCCACAGTCAACACACTTTTATTTACTTTGAATCACTTTGATTCTCAGTTTTAGTTTCAAAGTATTTATCAGCAAGATTGTTTTTTTTTATATTTACAATATTGCCAAATGATCAATAAAAACGATACAAACAATGACAGGAAAAATATATAAATAATAAGCTAAAAAAAAAGGTACCAGTAAAGACAGTAAAACTATATAGGTAAACTTTGTCATGAAAAAATTTCACGTTTGCTTGACAAAGTCTTGTCTCAAAGTTTTTAAAATAGTTAAGATAGAGAGAGAAAGGTGACATGAAAGTTATATGCACTGTAAAAATTAAATATACTTGAGGTGCTGTTAGGGCTTCCCAAGATTGGCACACCGACAGAACCCTTGTAGAACCTCCTATTCCAAAATAGATTGGATAGAAACATTTATCAACCGTACATAATCCAGAAAACTTCTTAAACTGTAAAGCAGATTTTAGGTTTGTTAACATTAGTCGGCAAATCACTGTTGAGTCTTGACTGTTGAATGTTGAGTAATATTGAGTGAATATTGAGTAAAACCAAATACATTATAGTTGAGCAGTTATACATGATACATAAATTGATACAATTACACCAACAAGGCATTAAGGAGCATTAAGAATAATGTTACAGATGTTCACGGGTGACTCTTTAAATATAATGATCAAAGCAGTGGCTAGTTTCAGATGTCTCGCTTCCCTCCCCAGTGATACCTGTATTTTGACGTTTCTGACACAATGTGGAATGAAGTTTAAGAGTTTTTCTGGGTATTTCTCTTTTATATCTCTACATTTACACACTGAGGAATTATTCAATCTCAAACTCACCAGTGTCACTGTGCTCTCATGTGCATCTTCCTTTTCAGTGGGCGAGAGCAGCGCTACAGAGAGTGGAGATGAGGACATGTCAGCCTCTGCTGTGTCGTACACAGCCACTCAACACACACCCACTAGCATCACACTCACTGTCAAAAGAGTCAAACACAACAAAGTCAAGAAGAGAAAGAAGAGCACAGAGAAAACGCGCACTACCCCTAAAGCCAAGAAAGTTAAGGTACAACAACAAATATTTGCACAATATTTGCCTACAAAAATGACGAATGTGAAAAGTCAGTAACTGACTAATTGTCACATCTGTCAGAGCTTTCCCATTCTCTCTGTTCTCATTTCTGTTCTCATTACAGGCTTACAGAGAGGGTTCTAGAAAATCCATGAGAATGAAGGTATGCAGTGTTATCTAACAATCCACTTGTATATCTTCTTTGGAAATATTATTGTATGTGATATGTACAGTATAGACAATGTCATATAGATGGTGATCAGTTGTGAAGTGTGCGCATCTACATGCGAGTCTTTAATTGTGTGCAATTGTGTGCAGTGAAACAATCTTAAGTCTTGTGCATTTAACTTCAGTACTATTAATTGCCAGAGACTGAAATCATCATCTTCCTCCATTTGTTATCAGATCAATCTTAAATCTATTTCACCCTCTGATTGTTGCAGAACTCTGCATCTGAGGCCAGTGTTCTGGATGAGAACACAACAGAAGGATGGGAGACACGAATTCGGCAGTGGACCGACCAGTATGAGGAAGCTCTGGCTAACCAGTACAGTGCTGATGTACAAACCCTCCTTGAACACTACTGTGCCAATGGCAACTCCTCCCCAAACCCATCTACTGTCGCCATGGACACCATTAACCGAACAGAACTGGCTTGCAACAACACTGTGTTGGGCTCACAAATGCAGGTATAGACGGGTTTTCATGGATCATCTAAGTCTTAAGACTGTGTCAAGTCATAAATATCATAAATAGTATAATATAGTCAGCCTCTGCTGTGATATAATATTATATATATATATATATATATATATATATATATATATATATATATATATATATATATATATATATATATATATATATATATATATATATATATAATATTAGTGTTCAGCATAAATGAGTACACCCCCTTTGAAAAGTAACATTTTAAACAATATCTCAATGAACACAAAAACTATTTCCAAAATGTTGACAAGGCTAAGTTTTATATAACATCTGTTTAACTTATAACTTGAAAGTAAGATTAATAATATAACTTGGAGAACAAAATTTCTAGTTTTACTCAAATTAGGGTGATGCAAAAATGAGTACACCCCACTGAAAGTCTCTGGAGCAAAGCTAAATTTTAGACTCACCTGTGGTTGAATTCTTCTTTAATGAGACATTTGTAGTCTAAGGCCCCATTTACACTGCACGGTTCAAGTGACCCAATTCCGATTTTTTTTCCTCCCATGTGGCACAGATCGGATATGAGTCACGACCGTGTAAGCAGGAAAAAAGCACATGAATTCCGATTTTCATGGATCGGTTTCAGGCCTCATTCATATGTGGTTATAAATCAGATATGAATCGGATACGGGCGTTTGCGCCTGCAGTGTAAGCGGACAGATCGGATATTCCCCTGTAAATGCGACTCCTGCGTCATTGAAAAGTGAGTTTTTTTTACATTTCGCGGTACAGACATACCTATAACAAACAGAGCATCTCTAGTTGACTGGTAGATTATTAATTTTATTTGTTTGTGTTAAATAAAAGGCGATCTGACGTTGAAATGTTGCTCTTGAAATCACACTGAGTGCTCGTTGCCGCTGTTGTCAGTGACGACGGCTCGTGCACAGACGCGCGCTTCAGTCCAGTTGTGGAGACTAATGACTATTCGTTCCATTGAAACCACAAAATAAAAAGCACACAAACTTGCAATATGATATTACAATCAATGATGAACGCATTGGTTTTAATGACAAAAAAACTAGTATAGGATGGCGGATTCGAGCCCATGAAGCTGTGAATATCTACCCGTACCAGAGTATTCTTCAACTCGCACGCTTCCAGTGGAGCTGCGTACGTATACATATACTAATTTGTATTAGGCCATTTTTATGTAGGGAGTGTAACTATTGCATTAAAAGGGTTTCTATATGAATTCATGTCAATAAATAAAGCTCAATGTACCATTGAAATTGATTTGTGATGTCATATAGGCTATTTTTGGTACGTTTCGCCAAGTGCAGTGTAAAAAGGAGACATCCGATACAGGTCACTTTTAAAAGAAATGTAAGCATGTCGTCCAAAAAAATTGGATATGGTCAAAAGATCGGATCTGTGCATTAAGACTTGCAGTGTATATGTGGCCTAATTATTCATTACACAGGTGTCCAGCAGACAGTTGACTATAAAAGGGTGTTAAAACCCCTTCCCATTTCATGCTGTCAGCAATGGCACCACATGGAAGAGAAATGTCACAAGACCTGAGGAAGAAAATAATTTCTTTACACCAGAAAGTTGAAAGCTACAAGAAAATCAGCAAAGCTTTACTTATCAGTTAGAATACTGTAGCAAAAGTGGTACAAAAATTTTAAAAAGATGGAACTGCAACCATCTCACAGAGACGTCCAGGTCGTCCACGGAAGTTAACACCTTGACAGGTGCGTCTTCTGATGAGAAGGGTTGAAGAAAATCAGCATAAAAGTTCACTGCAGTGATCTAAAGAAGTAGAAAGCCAAACTGGGATGACTATTTCCCGTGACACAATACGGCGTACACTGCAGAGGAATGGCATGTGTGGGTACAGTCCACGAAAGAAGCCTTTCCTAAAGCCCAGGAACAAAAAAGCCCACCTAGAGCTTGCCAGGGCCCATGCTGACAAAGATGAAGACTATTGGGACTCTATACTCTGGAATGAGACCAAGATAAATGTTTTTGGAACTGATTGCTTCAAAACTGTATGGCGTCGCAAAGGTGAGGAATACAAAGAAAAATGCATGGTGCCTGGTTTTAAGGGAGCTGCATTTCATTGTTGGCATCATGAATTCACAGATGTACTGCATACTGAAAGAGAAGACGCTACCATCACCCTGTGCCCTTGGTCATCGTGCACTTTTCCAACATGACAATGATCCTAAACACATTTCTGAAGAAGAACAGGGTGAAAGTGATTCATTGGCTCCTGATCTAAACCCAGTCGAACACCTATGGGGAATTCTGAAGAGACAAGTTGAGCATCTCTCTCCATCCAGCTTCCAGTCTCTAAAAGAGGTCATTCTTGAAGAATGGAAGAAGATAATGTTGCAAAATGTTGCCAACTTGTTCATTCCATGCCTAGATGGCTTGGTGCTGTCATTAAAAATCATGGAGGCCATACAAAGTACTAAATGTAGTAGTTTTTGTTGTGGGGTGTACTCATTTTTGCATCACCCTAATTTGAGTAAAACTGAAAAACGTTTAATCTAAGTTATATTATTAACCTTACTTTCATGTTATAAGTTAAACAGATGTTATATTAAACTTAGTCTTGTCAACATTTTGGAAATAGTTTTTGTATTCATTGAGATATAGTTTAAAAAGTTACTTTTCAAAGGGGGTGAACTCATTTACACTGACAAAAACAAAACATGTTTTTAGAAGTTAGTTTTTATTATTTTATAATACATTATTTTTAACTGATATATTTGTAGACAAAGGTTTCAGCTAATAAACCATGTAATGGAACATGTTTTTCTGAAAATTTGATTTTTTTCTTTCTTTCTAAAAAAGTATACTTATTCACTTAGGAACTTAACATGTCAACTCCGTCAGATGCGTTAAAAAGATATTTTAATTTGATCTATCCAACAACAGTGTAAAGTCTTCAATTATGTAGTAATGGTGTTCAGTAAAGGAGCTAAGTGCAAAAATAAATTCTCTAAAAAATTTTCTTCGGTTAGGGTTATGATGAACAATCCGATTCCTAAATTCCTTAATTCTCTATCCTCCTTTTACTATTAAACATATATAACCCAGGGTTTCTGTGGGTTTTAAAAAGGTATGAAACATTCTTAATTTGACCTTCCACAATTTAAGGCCTTAAAAATGTCTTAAATTGGAGCAGAAAGTCTTAAATTCAATATCATGTCATGAAATCAAGGCCATGTGAATTCCGTGATGTCGAAAACGGGTACGGAATCACAGAATCCATTCATAAAAAATGGAATTTACTGTATAATGTGGAATGTCATGGAATTTATAAACTTTTGGATGAATAAATCAAAAGTAGGACTTACAGGGCTCGACATTGACTTGTCCAGGACAAGTGGATTTTTGAAGGATCAAGTGAAAAAGAATTTTACTTGCCCGACCAGACGATAGCCTGATTAAATGTCAAAAACACACACACCTACTAGGGATGCACAATTAATCGCATGCGATTGTCATGCGTGTCTCATCAGTAAAGCCGGTTCTGTGATTAGCGGTAAATGTCCATCACCTGCTTTCAAATGGAGCGGCACTTAATATACAGAGCCGTAGTTCGCGGAAAAGCTACGCAATATCGCGTTCATAATCGCAGATGAATCGCCTTCGATTATGAACACGATATTGCGTAGCTTGTCCGCGAACTACGGCTCTGTATATTAAGTGCCGCTCCATTTGAAAGCAGGTGATGGACATTTACCGCTAATCACAGAACCGGCTTTACTGATGAGACACGCATGACAATCTCATGCGATTAATCGTGCAGCCCTAACACCTACACACACACACACATTTGATTATTTTATTTGGAATGACAAATACTGATTAAAACAACACAGCATCCAAATATTCACAAAGAGCCTATTATGTTTCTCCTGACAATACAGACAATGCAAATAGTCACAACCACATTAATAAGTAGACTATGGATAAAGATGACATCGTCTTCTCCAGACATGCAGACTGCCTATAATTGCTGACACAGAACAGTATCTGGCTGTTTGCTTAGAGATCTTTTTGCTCAGTCCAGCAATCTGCAGGCTTCTGACACATAATCTGTGCACATATCCCAAGCTACCAAAAATAAGAATAATCAGTTTGGTCCTGTAACCACACACTGCCAAAGCATTGGTTAATGCCTGATACTTCAACATTTTCTCAGAAAAACACAAGTCCATGTAAAGATCAAAACAGCAGCCCACTTCCAGAATCAAAATGTTCTTAGAAAGTTAATCGATAACTACGATGTCTGGAGTGTTTGGGTATTCTCTGAGAAAACTTCTAAGGGAGTTTATATTATTATCATTCAGGTTTAAAAACCAACTAGTTTTAACAGTTTTGTTTGTATGTATTGCACTTTGTCCAGACACTTTGCGCAGTTCTTGAGCCGTTATGTTTACAATGCGATCATGACACGCAATGTAAAGTCCTTTAAACGCGGGGCATCCGTTCAGTATGTGCGCTGTAGATTCCATTATCTTATCGCTGTGTAGTAAACAGAATGGTTCATGGTGTTATGGGAACCACAAAGAGAGGTTGTATTTAGTCGGGAGAGTTTGCAGCCGAGCTTTAAAAACAAATTTTAGGATATCTTCATTAACTGCTGAATTTTGTAACGCAGAGTGTGAGACCGTATGATCCGCACTCTGCAGGCATGCAAGTTTTCCTTGAAGGCGCAAGTTAACCCAGTAGTCGCGCTGTTGTGCTTGAAAGTATTGGAGAATTTCATACCTGCACGTCCGGCTGTTCAACCTCTCGCTGGTTCCATTGTGATGTATAGTCGCCTCGACATACACATTTGGATCCATAATCTGCCCCTGACTGATATTCACCTGCTCCCCGCCAGTATGTGCCCAATTCAGCTGTATATTGTTATTGTTGCACAAATCATTCAGATCTGGCCAATCCGAACGTACTCCGAATCCCGTGGCTCTAGTGTCCAGCTTTCCACTAGGTTTCTTCCGGAAACCGAGGAAGCTTGGTTCTCCATCTGCAGCATAGGGGACCTTGCGTTTGCTCAGATCCAGCAGCAGTGCACACACACAAACACAAACAAACTATGGAATCATCAAAACATGAGAATGATTATGCATTAATTTGGTGTAAGTGGCGATTGATGGTGGATAATAGTAACATACTGTATAATTTATTGACTGTTGCGCTGTTGAGGCTCACACATCCTGTGTGCAGAATGAGCAACACAACATAGTGGTGTATTGTTCCTGAATGAATGAGTGTTTTTGAATAAAGCAGTGAGTCAGTGATTCGATTATAAAGATGGGTAGTCACCACCTACTGGTGTAACAATGTAACCTGCAGAAAGGGTCACTGAAACATGGTCACCATTACTGCACATACTGACAGCTTATCTGGAACACAGTCAAAAGTCCCAGAGCTGTTGGACTGTCATATCGGCACTGTTGGAATTAGTGTTAATTTCGTCACCTATTTTTAATTTAGTCTTAGTCTTAGTCTTGTGCCAAATGTCCTTGTTAGTTTTAGTAATATTTAGTCATTCACATATATTTTTTTGTTAGTCAAGTTTTAGTCGACTAAACGTCTCGTCATTTTAGTCTAGTTTTAGTCAAAAATTTTTTTTTTTTTTTAAATAACACATTATTACTGAGATTATTAAACATTTCAGTAAAAAAGTGTTTCACATATCTCAAACATTGGTTAAATGTCATAATTACCTGACAAAATACACTTGTTGAAAGATTTTTGTTGAATGCAAATGTTAAACGTGTCTGGTTTTCAATTTCTGATTTAGGAGACACATTCACAAATGATTAACCTGTTCTGAAGAGTATTTTATTTTAACCAACACAATTCAAAAGCTAGCATGTCGTCGTCGCTCGCCATTCGTGTTCGCTTAGGTGTTGAAACTGCTGAACACACGTGTTGCAGCCACAGGCGTATAAAACCTGTAAAGCCTCGTTTACACTGCACGCGTGTGCGGCTCGTTATGGCTGCGACGCGGCTACCGGAGCTGATACACGGCCACTCTAGTCAATGCTTGTGTTTACACCAGCCGCGCCGCGGTGCATTTGAGAAGCGGCTCGACGCGCCGCTTTTGCTAAAGATAGGCGCCTCCAAGACGCGCAGCTCAAATACAAAACAAAGTCAAAATAATCACCCTGTGTAAACTCCCGCTCATATTTTACATCACTAGAAACTGACGACAAGTGATTCGCAGTTGAAAAACTTGAAATTTCTTTGAGTTGACATCGCGCAGATGACGGAACAACACCTTGCCGGAGCCGTAACGAGCCGCACACACATGCAGTGTAAACAAGGCTTCAACGAGGCTTAACTTGAGCAACAGCGTGAAGCCGCGAACTCGTTCTGAATATTTTAAAGGCGTAACCGCTGATGAAATGGCAGAGACGATTGTAGGCGAAAATGGAGAGAGATTTTATCTTAGTTTTTATTTTATACAAAACATTTTCGTCTCGTCTTTTTGTCAACAATAATGCATGTTAATTTAGTCTTAGTCAGCGTTTTTGCACAGTGGTGCAGTCTTGTCATCGTCTCGTCTTAGTCATGAAAAAAAAGGTCGTTGACGAACATATTTCGTCTCGTCTCGTCTGACGAAATTAACACTAGTTGGAATGCCACTCAGCCGATCAAATACAAGGACCAGAACTAGCCATTGTATAGATAAGATGCCATATATTTATAATTAAAAATTAATCTTCCATGATCTCACTTAGTTTATAGTGTAAAAACTGTTAGTGGAAAACTTGGATATATACTGTTTTACTGATAAGCAGCGTTAAGGCCACAAAAGTGTCCCAGTCTGTTAAAGGGTTAGTTCACCCCAAAATGAAAATTCTGTCATTAATTACTCGCCCTCCATAGACAACTACCACTTTGATGGTTCAAAAAGCGGTTGAGTCCAAATTTTCTGATGAGACTCGATCACTTTATATGATGAACAAATTGAATTTAGGCTGTTATTCACATATAAACATTCATCAACTAACACATCAGTTGTGTTAAACGGAAGCTCAAGCAAATTTGCTTGACGCGTGCGAGAACCAGTGAGGTTCATTCTTGTTATGCAGCACGTTTGAGCTTCCGCAAGAGGTTTGTTCTTGCGTCAAGCAGGTTCGGTTGAGCTTCTGTTAATGTAATGGTCATTGATTATATATGAATAAAAGCCTAAATTCAATCTGTTCATCATATAAAGTGATCGAGTCTCATCAGAAAATTTGGACTAAACCACTCAATTCATATAGATTAGTTTTACGATCTCTTTATGAACTTTTTGAAGCATCAAAGTGGTAGTTGCGTAGCTGTCTATGGAGGGACAGAAAGGTCTTCATTTGTGTTCAGAAGATGATTTGATGATTGATTAAAGGTGACATAAAACGTCTTTTTAAAAGATGTAATATAAGTCTAAGGGGTCCCCTGAAAGTGTCTGTGAAGTTTCAGCTCAAAATACCCCATAGATTTTTTTTTTTATATATATTTTTTTTTTTAACTGCCTATTTTGGGGCATCATTAAATATGAGCCGATTTAGGCTGCGGCCCCTTTAAATGCTCACGCTCCCTGCCCCCGGAGCTCACAGAATTGTTCTTTACAAAGCGTTAGTCATGCAGCATGTCTAATCGCGTAACTATGGTATTTATTTGGATGTTTACATTTTGATTCTGACTTAGTTTGACAGTGCTCCGTGGCTAAAGCTAACATTACACACTGTTGGAGAGATTTATAAAGAATGAAGCTGTTTATGAATTATACTGCAAGTGTTTAAAAAAAATGAAAATAACGACAGTCTTGCCTCCGTGAATATAGTAAGAAACGATGGTAACTTTAACCACATTTAACAGTACATTAGCAACATGCTAACAAAACATTTAGAAAGACAATTTACAAATATCACTAAAAATATCATGATATCATGGATCATGTCAGTTATTATTGCTCCATCTGCCATTTTTTGCTGTTGTCCTTGCTTGCTTACCTAGTCTGATGATTGATTCAGCTGTGCACATCCAGGCGTCCTACCCTTGTCTAATGCTTGAACATGGGCTGGTATATGCAAATATTGGGGGCGTACACCCCAACTGTTACGTAAGAGTCTGTGTTATGCTGAGATTCACCTGTTCTTCTGAGGTCTTTTAAACAAAAGAGATTTATATAAAGAGGAGGAAACAATGGAGTTTGAGACTCACTGTATGTCATTTCCATGTACTGAACTCTTGTTATTTAACTATGCCAAGATAAATTCAATTTTCAATTCTAGGGCACCTTTAATGACAGAATTTTCATTGTTGAATGAATTGTCCCTTTAATCTGTGATAATGTGATATAAAATGTGTTGCTTTAAAAAATTGATTTACTGAATTGAAAACTTGCTTCCAAATGTAGTGTACCGTTTTGTTAATTTTTTTTTTGTGTATATATAATTCTTTTATAGTTACAGCTGGGGCGTGTAACACGTGTGCAGAAACATAGGAAGATTCTCAGAGCTGCACGGAATTTAGACCCTGAAACACTCATCATTGAGTATAGAGGCAAAGTCATGCTCAGACAGCAGTTTGAAGTCAACGGACATTTTTTCAAAAAGTAAGTGTGTATGTGTGAGAGTATCTGTGTGTTTGTATATTATCAACATCTACGTGATCTTATCTTAAAGGATTAGTTGACATTAAAATGAAAATTTCCCCATGATTTACTCACCCTCAGTCCATCCTAGGTGTATATGACTTTCTTCTTTAAGACTAATACAATCAGAGTAATATTAATAAAAACCCTGACGCTATCAATCTTTATAATGGCAGTGAACGGGGATCACAAGTTTAAAGCTCAAATAAGTGCATCCATCTGTCATAAAAGTACTCCACACAGCTCCGGGGGGCCTTCTGTTAAGAAACGTGTTTTGTGTAAGAAAAATATCCATATTTAACACATTGTAAAGTAAAATAACTAGCTTCTGGCCATACGGCTTCTACTTATGTCTAAAGCGTAACTTGCGCGTATAATGTATAGTACATACTGCGCTATGCCATGACGTACTATGTGCTATAAGTCATGGCATCTAGCAAGTTATGCTTTAGACAAGTAAAATCCGTATGGCAGTTTGGCCGGAAGCTATTTATTTTAGTGTCAAACTTGTGACCCTCGTTCACTGCCATTATAAAACTTGATAGTGTCGGGGTGTTTATTTAATAGGAATTGTATTCTTTTTAAAGAAAAAAAGTCATATACACCTAGGATGGCTTGAGGGTGAGTAAATCATGGGGTAATTTTCATTTTAAAGTGAACTAATCCTTTAATTTTTGTAAATCTTAGTTATACTAAACTAAACTTTTGTTGAATATCATTTTAATAGGGCATTTGTAAAATGTTTATCGCAAATTGACTGTCCTTCCTGATTCCTTCTATTATCTCCACTCCAGGCCATATCCATTTGTCCTGTTCTACTCCAAGTTCAACGAAGTGGAGATGTGCGTGGATGCCCGGACATTTGGCAATGATGCACGGTTTATCAGAAGATCATGCACACCCAATGCTGAGGTGAGGATGAATCTGGTGTTGTCTTATGACTGCTGATGTGGTAGGGTTGCTTGACAGCCTGACTAAATTTGATTCATATTTTGTTCTTTTTGTCCTGTGTATGTTAACACAGGTACGGCACATGATAGCAGAGGGGATGATTCACCTGTGTATCTATGCTGTTGCTCATATCTCAAAAGATTCTGAAGTCACTATTGGCTTTGACTACGAGTTTAGCTGCTGGTTAGTCACTTAAATTTGTTTCTTAATATCTAGTATGAGTCTTAGATAAACTTCGATTCAGTGTTGTTTGTATTGACTCTTTTCCTCTGATTCTCCCCACAGTAATTATAAAGTGGATTGTGCCTGTCATAAGGGCAATCAGGACTGTCCTGTGCAGAGACACAATCTCCGCCCCCTCCAACTACCATCCCCTCAGTCTTCAAACTTTGCCCTGCCTGGAGCAGAAACGAGGAGGAGACGAGCCCGACGCAGAGAGATGGAAGGGGACAGGGTCGTAACCGGTGTGTCTGATGAAAGCAACCACCTGATGGAAGATTCAAATGAGACACAAGGAGTTAGCGATACAGAGGTGCATGTTTGTGGAAAAATAGACCTCAATATCTACTTCTCTATTGCAGATACTTTGAGAAATTATGATAATAATGATTATGATGATGATGATGAAGCTGAGCTTGTTTCTGTGCTACAGGATGCTCTTATTGACAGAGTGAAGTTGGAGAATGGAGAGGAGTTAGATGAGAATGGAGCTCCAATAACAAACAGACGTGTAAGCTTTCATCAGAGGAGAGCGGTTATGAATCAGTTCATACTCTCTAATTCTAACACAAAGCCAGTGGTCTCACATAGGAATCCAGTTATAATTACAGTATAATGTGAAATGTCACAGAATTTGTCAAATTTTGGATGGATAAATCAAAAGTAGGACAGTACACTTAATCAAAATGATATAGTGGACCAGTGTCAGTTTTATCTACTACACATACTCAAGCATGAGTGACGCTTGGAGAGTGTTATTCAAAAATAAAATAAAATAAATTACATTTTCATTTGACAATTTTTTTACAAGATTAATTCAATTGTTAATGTTTTATGCCTTCATTTGATTACCATTTTTCATAAATACCAATTTTTCATAAATTTGTTTACATTTTCCTGAATTTATGAATCATAAATTCATAAATCATCAAAAAAATTACATATTTCAAAGGCTTCTATTATTGTAAAGACTTTTAACAGATTATAATAATTGTATTCAATTGAATAAATTATACCATTATTATAAATTTTAAGAATTCCATAGATTAGACATGCTTTTTGATTATTAAAATTGAATTAAACCATTTAAAACACAATCCAGAAATTAAAAATGGAAAACATGGAATTGGTTAAGAATTAAACTGAATTTGAGAAGAAAATAAATGGATTTCATAGGAACCTATAAAAGTAATTCTTGTTAAACCTTTAATGAGATGTTGATAAATTGTATAAGATTTTAATTAATTAGATCAGATTTTTATTTTATTTATTTAATTGTTAAAACTATTAAAATGGAATCCAGAAAAATGTAAATGGAAAACAGGTTTTGATAACCACTCATCCCTTTTGCTCCCTCAGTCTCGTGATGAACGCAAAGCAGAGGCCATAATGCACATGTTTGAGAACCTTGAAAGGAGAAAGAAACGTGGTCAGGTTACTGCGCAGGCTACAGCCGAAGAAACCAAACTGGAAGCTGTGGAGGCAGAAGTGCCCTCACTTACAGCAGGAAACGTTGTACCAAATACAGGAGCAGGTGGAGGAGTCAGCACACGGCGTACCTCCTTTGCCACTGTGGTAGTTACTTTTTTTTTTTTTTCAACTTTAGCTCATAATGGCCACATGTGCTCATAATGGCTGCATGTTCTTACAAATTTGTACTTGTCTCTTCATTAGGACACAACAGACATTGACTCTGAAAAGCCCCCTGCTACACCCAGTCCTGCCCCTAAAGCGCAACCTGCCCGCAGTTCCAAACCACGTCCTAAGAGCCGTATCTCCAGGTACCGCTCCAGTTCAGCCCAGCGTGCTCGGAGACAGCGGCAGGCTCTTTCCCAGCAAGCAGCAGAGGGAGTTCTAGTGGGAGGTGAAGAGGGCAGTGCGGGGTCAGCCCTCAGGGAGCAGGGCCAGGGAGAGGGAGCTCCAAACTATGGCCATCTTCAAGATGGAGAGCTATATGGAGCCGCCTCTGCAGCAGGGATGGGTAATAAGACAAATGTCAGATACCCAAAAACCAAAAAGGTAAGATCGTTGTACAAGCTAAATCCTTTATGGGTTAATGAACATGTTTTTCTTACAGCCATTCTACTGTGGGTGTCATAAATCTTATTCAGAACTGCAGTGTTGTGGCTTTAATTGGTAGTTCACCCAAAATTAAAATTTTGTAATTTATTCACCCTCGTGTTGTTCCAAACTCTCTTTGGTTAATCTTTGAAATACAAGTTAAAATATTTTTACTGAAACCTCAGAGGATTCTATCCCTCCATTGAAAATCCAGGTAACCAAAACTTATAAGATCCAAAAAGATCATAAAGGCGTCACTTAATATGATGAACAGATTTAATTTAGACTTTTATTCACATTTTAACTCATACATAGAGCAAATCAAACATGGTAAAAATTGCTACGAGCTATAATTGTAGTCATTTAACAGTGATTCTCTCTCTCTTTTTATAAGTACCTGGTGACGGAGTGGTTAAATGACAAGGTTCCAGAGCGGGTGGAGGAGTCTGTGGAGCGCCCTTTACGAATCACCACTGACCCCACAGTTCTAGCCACCACCCTCAACATGCTGCCAGGACTATCTCATTCACCTCTCATCTGTACTACCCCCAAACACTATGTTCGTTTTGGTTCACCCTTTAACCCTGAAAGACGCCGACGACCCTTTATGATTGACCCTGCATATGGTTCTTGTAAGAAGGTTAGTTACTGAACAAGTGAATTGCATTATTGTGTCATTCGAATTTCCCCTGGAAATGAATTTATCTCCAGCTCATATTTGTTTTTTTAGACATAGATCGAATTGTAGCTGAATTGCCCAAAGACTTAGTGGACTCAATGTTATTGTTATTGTGGCTACATAGCATGCCTTTGTGTATGTCTGTCTGAGCAGAGGTGGATGAAACAAGCGCTGGATGAGAGCATGTTATCTGGCCTGTTGGAGGATGGAACGGAGTCCAATTCTTCACACAAAAGTAACACCAGCAGCACCAGCAGCTCTCTCCAGTTTAAACCTGGTAATGGCTCTTTCTCCACTGTTGAGGCAGTAGAATGTGAATTGTATTCTGGGTTCTTTTTTTTTCTTTTTTTTCTTTTTCTCTCTCTCTCTGTTTATTCCAAAGACTGTATTTTTTTACTTTTTCAATCCCCCCCCAACCAACCCGGAACTGACTACCTTAGAGGGTGTTAATTAAACAGAAATATTACAAAATATAATGAAAATAAACAATAATAATAGTAATGATACAAGAAAATGTAAATAAAATAAAAAATTATGCAAATGTTAAATAATGACAATAATAATAATAATAATAATAATAATAATAATAATTAATAATAGTAAAATAAAAAATAAAAAAATGGGAAGAGTAGTTTGGTACCACAATCAAAGGTGCAACAATGATACAACAATGAACAACATAAACCCTACTTACTGACATACGTAAAGGTACCTAAGCATCAAACAAAACAAGACAAAAATGAAAATATCAATGTGACTCCCATTACTCCCCAGGAAGTACATTTATGGCAGAGAAATATGATAATAAGGGTTGCCAGACATAAGACAATTTATGAGAACCTCTAATTGAATATTTAATCTTTTCCAAGTGTAGATATAACATTAAACCTGATGCTTTAGCTGGGTTTGTAGATTTCCAATGTAATAAAACCTGCCTGCAAGCCAATAAGGCAATGATGTTAAGTTGTCTTTGAGTCAGACTCTATTCGATTCAATTTAATAACTCCAAAAAATACAGGTAACTAGCAAAAAAAAAAAAGTAAATTAAAGTGTGTAATATATATATATACACACACATTATACACAGTGGGTACGGAAAGTATTCAGACCCGCTTAAATTTTTCACTCTTTGTTATATTGCAGCCATTTGCTAAAATCATTTAAGTTCATTTTTTTTCCTCATTAATGTACACACAGCACCCCATATTGACAGAAAAACACAGAATTGTTGAGTTGTTGTGAAGTTGTTGTGAAGCCACTCTTTCATTATTTTAGCTGTGAGCTTAGGGTCATTGTCTTGTTAGAAGGTAAACCTTCGGCCCAGTCTGAGGTCCTGAGCACTCTGGAGAAGGTTTTCTTCCAGGATATCCCTGTACTTGTCCGCATTCATCTTTCCCTCGATTGCAACCAGTCGTCCTGTCCCTGCAGCTGAAAAACACCCCCACATGCTGCCACCACCATGCTTCACTGTTGGGACTGTACTGGACAGGTGATGAGCAGTGCCTGGTTTTCTCCACACATACCGCTGAGAATTAAGGCCAAAAAGTTCTATATTGGTCTCATCAGACCAGAGAATCTTATTTCTCACCATCTTGGCAAACTCCATGCAGGCTTTCATGTGTCTTGCTTCCGTCGGGCCACTCTGCCATAAAGCCCCGACTGGTGGAGGGCTGCAGTGATGGTTGACCTTCTACAACTTTCTCCCATCTCCCGACTGCATCTCTGGAGCTCAGCCACAGTGATCTTTGGGTTCTTCTTTACCTCTCTCACCAAGGCTCTTCTCCCCCAATAGCTCAGTTTGGCCGGACGGCCAGCTCTAGTAAGGGTTCTGGTCTTCCCTGTCTCTGAGCTCTTCAGGCAGTTCCTTTGACCTCATGATTCTCATTTGCTCTGACATGCACTGTGAGCTGTAAGGTCTTATATAGACAGGTGTGTGGCTTTCCTAATCAAGTCCAATCAGTATAATCAAACACAGCTGGACTCAAATGAAGGTGTAGAACCATCTCAAGGGATGATCAGAAGAAATGGACAGCACCTGAGTTAAATATGAGTGTCACAGCAAAGGGTCTGAATACATAGGACCATGTGATATTTCAGTTTTTCTTTTTTAATATATCTGCAAAAATGTCAACAGTTCTGTGTTTTTCTGTCAATATGGGGTGCTGTGTGTACATTAATGAGAAAAAAAAAAAAGAACTTAAATGATTTTAGCAAATGGCTGTAATATAACAAAGAGTGAAAAATTTAAGGGGGTCTGAATACTTTCCGTACCCACTGTATATATTAAAAGTTTGTTTTTTAGCAAAAGCTCACGATGCTTGACAGTGGACAATACAAGCTTTTCTGACAAAACGTATTTAGGGTTCAGAACATGCTATATGTGGAGAATAACACACAACACACTTTAGAAAGTGTATTGAATATGGTTGACCAGTAAATACTAAGTGTGGTGCACGTCCAAAACACGAGTCAGATCTGCTTCACCTGTGTGACATCTTATACAGGTCTTGTCAAAAGTAGGATTAAAAGAAGCAATCCGTGTTCTGCTTGGGTGCTTACAGTGCAAAACATTGAGCTGTATTAAACTCAATCGGGCACAAGAGGTACTACCATTCCATTCTATGTAGGGCACTGCTCCAAAATTCCTCTGAAACTATTATTCCAAGCTCTTTCTCTCATCCATTTCTAGTCCATTTCTACACTTTTTAAAGACATGCAAATAGTATATATTTTTTAAAATAAAGCCTTGTAGATAGAGGGGAGCTCCTAACAGAAAGTCTGCAGGAGCCTTAGAGGGAATATATGGAAATGATAGGCTTTGGGCCTTCACAAAATGACCTATCTGAAAATGACAAAAAAGATCAATTGGAGTAAGGTTTAATTTGGAACGCAGATCAGTAAAACTAGCAACAAAAAAAAAAAATCTTAACTTACCATTGTTTAAGTGCAGAGTCTAGTTTGGCAGGGAAGAATGCATGATTATTACATATTGGGCTCTGAAATTTAAGTGCTTGTCTTAAAGGGTTAGTTCACCCCAAAATGAAAATTCTGTCATTAATTATTCACCCTCATGTCGTTCCAAACCCGTAAGGCTTTTGTTCATCTTCAGGAACACAAATACTCAAAAGAAGATGTTTTTGATGAAACAAAAGTCTTATGGGTTTGGAACGACATGAGGGTGAATAATTAATGACAGAATTTTCATTTTGGGGTGAACTAACTCTCTAACTGTAAATGCTGACGTAGAGTCCATATTTTAAGAGTGGAATGAACAACCAGATTTGATGTATATTGTGTTATTTTAATAGGTAAGCTAGATGTTACTTGAGCTTGTAAAGAGGTTGCTGTACAGGATTTAGATTCTGTTTCACACCAATCAGTAATGTTTTTTTTTTTTTTTTTTTTTTTTTTTTTTTGATATTGCCTCTCTCGTTCAGAGCTGACAGGACCATTTAAGAAGAGGAAATTGAAGTGTTCGTCGGAAATAGCAGCTCCACCTTCTGAACTTTTGTTACGACCATTGTCCCCCATCACCCCACCTCTGCCCTCTGAACTTCCAATGACGCCTCTTCATTCGCTCCTAAATCCTTGCTCGCTTTATTTAGGTGGGGAAGTGGAGAAGCTAAATGCTACCATGCATTCGTACTCGCCACTCACATCCCGGCCCACCAGCCGCTGCAATACACCTTTACAGTTTGAGGTGAACACACAAACACACATATAAAATTGACTTCTCTATCTCATTACAGCAGCTTGTCGTGATTTGCTGTAGTCATAGAAAACAATAGCTATATATATATATAATATTTATTTATATGACTTGATTCTTTTTCACAGAACATCTCTTCTCCTGAGGCTTCTCCTGTGCACAGATCAGAATCTCTGACTCCAGAAGTAAGTTTCAATGCTCATACATGCACATGGATGTGCTAATGCTTGCTTGTAATATAGGAAGATTAATGGCTGAATGGCCATTTCTGAGAGTAGGGATGCACCGAAATGCTAATTCAAAAATTGTGCAAACATTTAAATGCACATAAGGCAATTTTTATATCAATTTTTTAATAACAGAATTGTTTCTACTCCAGTTTGTTGGTGAAATATAAATTTTAAAAACCACAATAAACTGTAATAACTTGTTTTTATGACAGATTTATGCAACCATACAGTATAATGAAGACATCACTAACAGGTTAAGTAAAAATATAATGAATATGTAACACAGTGCATATATTTAGCAAAGTGCTCTTCTCTAGAGTTTTTTTTTTTTTTTTATAGCTAACTAATGAGTTTATGGAAATTGAATAGCTTTCTTGAGGTAAATGCAATGTTAATTGACATTGTATAGTCTACAAGCCGTTTTATTGACGTCTTTCCCTGGTTGAAACACTGAGTGATTACATGAGACAGGATTCATTTCGGTAAGTTGTATCTTTCAACATACTTTCTGATGTTCAGAAAGTTCTGATGTTCTGATTTTACAGTTATCTGTCACACTGCGTTAAAGTGCACCAAAATGACATTTATTGTTCGAATTTGAAAGTTGAGACTTTGCTTCATATTAAAAGTAACAAAGCTTTTTGTTATTATTGGACGGCAGGCGTGCTACAATTATTTATTCACGCATCAACAAAAAAATAGCACAGACTGTTGTATCCCTATCTGAGAGTCGTGCAGAAAGTGTTGACAAAGTAGTTTGACTAAGAAAACTACCAAGTTTAGATTATTTATGAAGAAAACGGTGTGCCAAAATGCGTAGTATCTACATTCAAACCAAAAATTCAGACATTTTTTATATTTTTACTAGTGGGTGCAGGACACTAAAGTTCATTTATGTAAGTGCGGATAGCAAATTAAAGTAAACTGTGACACATTATACCCAAAAATTCTTCATAAAGTGGACTACCAGGAAAACTGATGATAATTCGGAACCAAAAATTATTCAGACACCATGTTTTGCTTAAGTGTTATCTGACATAATTAAGCTACATTTTTTTCTGACACAGTTTAACTCTGAGATTTTATTACCTTTTTTTTTTTTTTAACATAGTGAATAAACTGTATTAATGAATGAAATGTTCAAGGTTTCTGAATAAATTTTGGTTTGACTGCACATTTTTTGTCTGGAAAATAAGTCACACCTGACTGAGAGTCGAACCAGTTCAAAACTGCATTGTTTTATATATTGCTGTACAACATTGTGTATCATCTGTGTATTACATTTTATTGTTTTATTCAGAAATAATGTAAAAATACCAGTAGATAAAAACATTATAAACTCTATAGTATCCAGAACAGGAATGCAAAATGCAAGTATGAAGTAAACATAATTGTTGTTTATAATAAATACCACTATAATTTATTATAAACTGCAAGATTAAGTAAGAGTATTTAAAGTGGAACTGACTACTGGAATGTGGGAAATGCACTATACAAATAAATTTGGGCTCATGTACCTCTCTTTTATTAGGCATGAATCTAAATTTGTGCTTTCCACATATTTTGCATTCTTGGAATATATGGCACTTGTGGCCTGAAAAAAATCTAGAATTAAATATTTCATTAAAATACTTGGAACAGAATGAAATATATTCCTGATTTGACACATTCTTTCATTTTTCATTTCAGCCCTGTTTGCGACCAGACTTCACTTCACGGGTTACTGCCTTCCCTGACTTTTCCACAAGCCGTGGAAGCCCGGCTCCTGTGTCAGAAGACTTCTCAATTGCTGCTCCAGACTCTCTCAGTGGATCTGGTGGTGGGACTCCCCGCAGCTCAGCTGTTGTGTCCACTCTATGTGACTCTTCCTTGGTTTCACATGCCAGTGAGGCACAGGCCCGAGAACAGGCGTTTAGGACAGAGTTTAACCTCATTTACACCTGCTCTCCCCTCAATGCCAATCTACCCACTGGTCCTGTAAGTGACAGACACTTCCCACAGTCAGAGGGAGGCTTTTCCACGGCTGACTCTGATTTTAGCACAATGAGCAGCCAGGGGCTGCTGATGGAGGCGGGGTCCGGCTCTCTCTCACTGTATCTGGACACACAGTTTGGAGGTGGATATTCAGAGAGCAGCACATCCCCTCACCCTAGCAATCCACCACAAAAGAAGAAGGCAAGTCCTACGGCCACATCAGTTTGTCCATTTACAAGTTGTTTGTTTTTCCTTCATCATTTACAGGATGACATTGTATCATCCTGTATATTCCTATTATTATGGAAATAAATTGTTTTTTTTTTAATTTAAGTTCTTATAGCACAATATTATTGACCTACCACTGTGGTAATATGACACCAAGGGTAAGTTTAAGACCCCGATATACTCCCTCTTTGCTTAGGGATAAAAATACCTGAGCAGAAATGGCAAACATCCTGATCCCTCCCATACTGCTAGGAGCAGTGATTAGATGGAAATGTAAATGTGCTGTGCGCTTTCCTCTAAAATAAGCACAATAAAAATGACAGTGGTGAGAAAACGGCAGTAAAGAAAGCATCTGATCATAGCGATGTGCGTGTTTGCACGAGCCCTGCAATTCGGCACTCCAGTAGTCATATCACATTTATTATAGAGCAGTTTATACAATAGATTGCTTTAATGCAAGCAGCTTTACAGTATTAAACATACAGTATTAAACTCTCCAGTGTGTTTTTACTCGTGTCTGACCTTGATGGACTGAACTGCAGAAATGAACTAGAGAAGATTTACACGTCAAAAAACCCCAAAGCACAGCTACCTAGTGCATTATTGCCATGAATCGATGATAGTTCAAACTTTTTGCCATAAAGTTTGCTTTGGCAAGCTGTTTCAAGCTCCAGAAACAAACATCGTTTTGGTCTGATTTTGTTCAAATTGACATCACATCAGTTTTTTTCTGTGATTTCGCTCAAAGTATATTGGAGCCTTTATCCTAACTGTCATCTGTTTGTAATTTGGGGGGTTGGGGGTATCCAACTACTTAATTGTTCACTTGAAAATATAAAACATTTTTTTTTCCATGTCATATCTAAATGACATCTTCTGTTCAGAAATCACCCATTCACAAACAGACATTAAAACATTTAATATCCAACAGATCACTCACATTACTGTTATCCAATGACAATAAATTAGACTATTTTACCTCAAAACTATGGAACTTGTTTCCGCCACTGAATAAAGAAAAAAAAGTAATTGGGACTTCTAACAATTGACTTTTTTTTCCCTCAGAATTGCTTGATATGCAAGATATTTACCTTTTTAACTTTTTTAATTTTCTTTTTATTCCGTGGCGGAAAAAAGCTTCCATACAAAATTTTTCAGATGAAATCTCACAAATTTTGATGTTCTGTTCAGTTATTCAGGCGAACGTCTTACCGTTTACCTATCAATGTGGTTCTACCGTTACAAATCCAATTAACAGATAGGATAATTCTTGACTTGCCGTACTATAGGACTCATCTAAAATCTTGGGAAAACCTCTGCTGTTTACCTTCCTTTTTCTCACATACATTTAAATCATGAATAGTGGTTCTCTATCTGGCATGAAACTCTTGCTCTGTCTTTGATTTGCTCCCTGTTTCTCTCTTCTCTTCGCTCTTAAAATTCTTGCAAAATCTTTCTTTTACCCTTTTCTCAAGGCAGAGGGTCATGGTGAGTGCTGGTAGTCAGCTGGCTGGCTTGTCTGGGTACCAGGCATTAGCTGTAAGGGGCCAGTTCAAGCCAGGGCAGAACATGGTGAATATGAAATAAGTGGCCTCCATCTAGAAGTGTGCATGTCCATAACATTTGCATCTCCAGATGATGTACTCCCTCATCTGTATTGAGCAAATTTAACTTTACAAAAAAAAAAAAAAAAAAAAGTTAACAGCTGCAGAGCCAATTGTATTCATTCAAAGACACAGATGCTTTCATTTTCTAATCTACAAACATTTCTCATGGTGGATTTGTCTGTATGTGTATGTGGGTTTTTCTTTGCTTTTGTTCTAGAGTCTATAATCCTAGTTATTATCCTAGTTTTTTTAATGGTATGATGATAGATTTGCAAGTGTTCTTGCTCTGAAAGAAAAAAATGCACATGTATTTATTTTATTATACAGCATTTGTTAATATGGGTTAATATGAGCATTTAATGTGGTGGTATTTATTGTGGTGCTTTTCTAAATGGCAGCGTTGGGTACTGCATGCTGTATCTTTCACATACTCATTGAAATTATTGATGATGTCATTATACATCAATTGATCTTGCATGTGTTGCTTTATGTGAACCTGTGAATGTTACAATGCATGTGTAAACTAAGAAATTATACTGAAGGACAGAACTTGCATGCCTGTTCATAATCTATGTGCATCTTTTAGTCACTCTTATACACCTTCTTTCCATGTAGGTCTCTCTGCTAGAGTACAGGGAAAGAAAGAAAGGGCCACGGGACCCAGCGCCCCTCGTCACAAACCTCAGCTCCATTTCCCCTCGCGCAGAGTCTCCAGGACAGCCGCGTGCTCATTTTCAGCCTTCAGTCTCTCCGCACAATTCGTTCTCTCCAGAAAGGCAAACTTTCCCACAGATAGAGGAGGTCAGTCCTCCTGCCATCAGGTCTGGGAGCCACACACAGACCACAATACTGGGTGGACCAGAGTCCAACCACTGGTGAGAAAATAACACAGAGATTCAGACACACTAGCCAACCTATGTCAATTTGATTTAGGTCATTTAAAGGTTAGTTCACCCAAAAATGAAAATTCTGTCTTTATAATTACTCACTCTCATGTAATTCCAAACCCATAATACCTTCATTCATCTTTGGAACACAAATTAAGATACTTTTGATAAAATCCGATGGCCCGTGAGGCCTGCAGTGACAGCAAGTTAATTTAGACTTTCAAACGCCCAGAAAGGTACTGAAGATATATTTAAAACAGTTCATGTGACTACAATGGTTCAACCTTAATGTTATGAAGTGACAAGAATACTTTTTGTGCGCCAAAAAACAAAATAACGACTTTATTCAACAATATCTAGTGAAGGGTGATATCAAAACACTGCTTAATGAAGCTTTGAAGCTTTATGAATCTTTTGTTTCGAATCAGTGGTTTGGAGCACTGCCAAAGTCACATGAACCATTGAAATTTTGAAACACTTATTACGTAAAGAAGCCTTGTTTACTGAAATCACGTAACTTTGGCAATTTGAGATCGTTTGATACATGCTCCGAACCACTGATTAAAAACCTCGTAAAGCTTTGAAGCTTCATGAAGCAGTGTTTTGAAATCACCCTTCACTAGATGTTGAGTAAAGTCGTTATTTTTTTGCACACAAAAAGTATTCTCGCCGCTTCAAACCATTAAGGTTGAACCACTGTAGTCACATGAACTACCTTGCTGGGCGTTTGAATGTCTAAATTAACTTGCTGTCAATTGAGGCCTCACTGAGCCATTGGATTTTATCAAAAATATATTAATTTGTGTTCCGAAGATGAACGAAGGTCTTACGGGTGTGGAGCAACATGAGGATGAGTCATTAATGACAGAATTTTCCTTTTTGGGTGAACTAATCATTTATTTTAGTGCTTCAATCTAAATTTATTTCAGTTGCAAAGGCAACATTTCTAATTTTCAAAAAGTTTATCAAATATTTATATTTCAGCTTTATTTCAATTCAATGTTTTTTTTTGTTTTATTTGATGATAATAACCTTGGTCCTGCTTAACATTAGCTCTTCATACACATTCTCACAGATCCCTAGTGAACGGTTGTAGTGAATGTGACTTTATGTGTGTTTATCAGGATGGTCCCTACATCAGTTGAGCGGTTGAGGGAGGGACAGGGTGCTCTGGAACGTGTCCTGAGGGGTAATCTAAACATAGAGCGTGCCCTTAAAAGAGCAGATGCCGGAATGAATGACCAAATCAGCAGTCGTGACAAGAGTTCTGGTATGAATTGGACTTTTCCCCTCCCTGCATGTTTTCAATAACTGAACTGAGAATGCTGTGAGCTGTGGAGTTTGAGTACTTATCTGTGTCTTGATAGATGCCCTTGAGATGGACAGGTATGATCTTCAGAGCTCATCTCTGGCCTCTCCCATAAAGAGTCCTTCTGTACACCCACATCAGGTAGGAAATTAACAATGCACAACCGAGAAAAAAAAAAAACTTAATTATTCCAAATGTTTGGTCTGAACTTTGTTAAATCTGTCATTAATGAACATCCAGCAGATGCTGCCTCTCCAGCCAGAATCCCATCAGCACTCAGAAAGCCCCGCCTACGACCAGCAGAGCTCCTCTTCTCCATTCTGTCCCTCTGTAAGTCCCTCCCCTCCCCGCTGCAGCTCTGGGGGGCCTAGTTACTATCCTTCAAAGCTGCCCACACACAGCCCACTCACCCAAGAAAGCCCGCCCTCTTCTACAGTATCCATCTCCTCAGTGGACTCATCAATGTGTGCGCCACAGCCTCACAGCAGCAGTGGAGGTGGGATGGACACCTCAGGCCTTAAAACTAAACTGTTGGACAGCACCCTGTCAGCTGCTCTTTCTCTACCCACAAGAGGTCTAGGCAACCTAAAAATGGACAGCACTGCAGTACCACACACACAAGGTGCTCATGGCTCCAGATTGGCCCAGTCGTCCAGAGTGCACAGCCAGAGAATAGACAGACCCAGTCAGGCTAACTCTAGACATCTCACAGCTTCTGGAGCACAGCACTATCCACAACGAAATTTACAGGGTTCAGGGGTATGGACACAGTCGGGGACTTTTTAGGATCCACCGTGTGAGCGTGCGTGCTTGTGAGTGTGTGTGTATGCTTGTATGTGTGTCAGAAAGAGAAGTGTGTGATATCCTCCTCACTTGTACCTGTGGAGAAACTCTGCGTTGTTAGCGGGAAATTGATGTATTGAGTTCTGTATGGATGGTCTACTTTTTTTTTTTTTTTTTTTACTTTTCCCAGTTCCTTTTATCTTTTTCCAAAAACTGAATTTCTGCAGTTACATGTAACTTAGTGTGGACTTCATAACAATCAAATCAATGGAACATTAAAGTAACTAGTTTGGAGTATATAACCAGATTTAAATGTATTTTGAAAAATCACCCAATGCTACAATGATGTGTTCATGCCGAGTATTTAAGAGGAAAGTTAAGCACCAGTGGTGAAACAAAACTTTCTATAAAAGTAGGGTTCTCATGTTTAAGACTTATCTAAGAGTAAAAGTGATCATGCTGATCTTAGATGAGTTTTCAACTTTCATGTCTGATGTATGGTGTAATGACCATATGAAATGGAACTCTTACTTTGAGATGCTTTGCACGCTTGACTCGGAGTACATTCTCCGATTTTCAGTTTTATCGGTAGTCGTCATCAGCACAGTTTTGTAGTGCGTTCATGGATGGCATGCTTGGCTCAGAGCAAAGTGTTTCTGAATGCACATGAAAGCAATTCTTAATGAACGGTGAGTTATTTCCTCACTCTCAATCATTCCAGTGTCTAGCTATTGTTAGGGTCCGACAGTTCTCTGGCCTGTTGAATTCTCGTTAGTGTCATAAAATCACTACTCACTTGATATATATATATATAATACTTGACAAGCAGATCTTATGGTGCTTCAGTTGGTCCATTTGAATTGTTTATTTTATTTCCCAATGTGATCATGATTGCCTTTTTAGGTAAAAACATGCATTTGTCAGTTCAAACTTTGTTTTTTAACTTGTTTCCAATGATTGTTAAAAGGCCCTCTTTGTGACTCGCAAAGCAAAAGACTTTGCGGAAAAGAATTTGCAGAAATGTTTTTGTTTATACTCCGTTAAAAAGTATGTGTACCCTCCCAAGCCCTTCAATCCTGTATAGTGTATACTTCATTTCTCTCACTTCATGTACTTCATTCTCATTTAATTTACTTTCCTTTTTGACCAGTCCTTGCATTCCATCCACCATTTTAGAAAGGAAGAGAGGAAAGAAATGCTGTGGCCAAATGGTTTGATCAGTGAAAAAGACAAAGCAAGTGTGCTGCTGCTGTGGTCTCTCAAATTGAAGTGTTTTCCCCTTTTTATAATTACAAAAAGCTGCTCACAGGACAGCCTTTTTTTTTTAACAAAATAGGCATAGTGCTGTATCTCCCTTGGATGGGACCTTTTATAAACAGTGAGGTCACCAATTAATGTGCCATGATGACCACAGTAGTGGGATATTGACCCTACTTCAAACAAAACCAATGCCCTGTTGCATCTAGAGAACCATAGTTGTCTGCTTGGTGGATTTATACAATACAACGATATAAAAGATTAGGCTATGTCTGTTTTTGTTTTACCCTAATTTGAAAAGATGATTGGTTAATGTGGTCAGCCTTAGTTCACTGGTTTATATGAATGTCTCTTTCAAAGAAGGGTCTTGAAAAGGAAAAAAAAAAAGACAAAGACTATGTAATCTGAAATTTACCAGCACCTTAACTACATGATCATGTGTACTTGGGTGAAGTGTCATTCTGTTCTCAGAGAAATATAGTACACCAAATTTGATGCATGGTATTTCTTTTATGTGTCATTGTAACAGTTAGGGTTGGGTTTATTGGGATACGGTTTTGATTGAGATTCACCTCTTCTTAACCCCACAAACATTTGGCACTTTTCTAGCATCCATAGACATATTTTTGTTGTATTTTTTTTTTTTACCTAATTTGAACCCTTCCCCTTTTCATGACATAAAATGCATCACATTTTGCTTTTTAAATAAAATGTTTGTGAACATTTTTATAACTAGTTTTAGCGTTTGCTGAACATTGCTGAATGAAAAGAGAGCTGAGAGTGAGTGATGATAACAGCTAATTTTCATTAGATATTGGCATTGAGAGAAAGTAGCCGTAAGAAAAACACCCTTTCGAATAGTTCAAATTAGGTCTATAGTTGGCCTTAAAAAATAGAAGAAAAATGGCCTCTTTGTAGTACATGAAAGCCCCCTTTTAAGCCAGATATTAAGATGTGTGTTGGGCAATTAAGTCACAAGTGGACATTTACAGGTCTAAATGGGGTTCAGAATGCTAAGTTTGTGTACTTTCAACTAAATTTGGTGGTGGTAGAAAATGGTGGTAGAAAATGTGATCTCATAGCATTCACAGTATAAATACTCATGTAGTCAAATGTGTTTGAACAGAAGCAAAGTACCACCTACTCACCTGTCAATATCTGCACTAATACAAGGGCTTATGTCTGCCACAACAGCAAACTTCCTATGATCAAATCAGTTTCCGAAGGATGAAATCAAATCCTATCCTATGTTTTTTCCACTTAGATATACATCACAATATGGTGCAGGGATGACGTGTTTTTAAAGGCCAACCCAGAAGTTAGCATCACCCTGGTTCCTTCAAAAAAAAAAACCTGTAGGATTTTTTCATTGGCTTTTGGGTTATTGCAGAAAATAAGGTCTGTGACAAGCAAAAGCTTATTATTACACATTTTGTTTATTGTAACAGTCTTCACAAATGAGCACAACTTTTATGAATTTTGAAGCCTAAATACAACCAAGAGTAAAAAGCTAAACAAAGGCTATAAACGAACCTCATGCTCACACTTCAGCGTCAAGTCATAACTACACCACTCGACAACTCTTTCAGTCTTTGTTTTTGAAAAACATTTTCACTGAAAGTTTAAAGGGTTAGTTCACCCAAAAATGAAAATTCTGTCATTTATTACTTGCCCTCATGCCATTCCACACCCTTTGTTCATCTTCGGAACACAAATTAAGATATTTTTGTTGAAATCCGATGGCTCCATGAGGCCTCCATAGGGAACAATGACACTTCCTCTCTCAAGATCCATAAAGGTACTAAAAACATATTTAAATCAGTTCATGTGAGTACAGTGGTTCAATATTAATATTATAAAGCGACGAGAATATTTTTGGTGCGCCAAAAAAAAACAAAATAACCACTTTAGTGATGGCCGATTTCAAAACACTGATTCATTTATGATCTGATGCTTCCTGAAGCAGTGTATCGAATCTGCTGTTCGGAGTGCCAAAGTTACGTGATTTCAGCCGTTGGCAGTTTGACACGCGATCTGAATCATGATTTGATACACTGATTCATTTGTGCTCCAATGCTTCATGAAGCAGTGTTTTGAAATCGGCCATCACTAAAGTCGTTATTTTGTTTTGTTTTTTGCCGCACCAAAAATATTCTCATCGCTTTATAATATTAATATTGAACCACTGTGCTCACATGAACTGATTTAAATATGTTTTTAGTACCTTTATAGATCTTGAGAGAGGAAGTGTCATTGCTCCCTATGCAGGCCTCATGGAGCCATTGGATTTCAATTAACATATCTTAATTTGTGTTCCGAAGATTAACGAAGGGTGTGGAACGGCATGAGGGTAAGTAATAAATGACAGAAAGGGTTCATACAAAAATGAAAATTAAGACTATTGCAACTTCTGTTTCATGTCAACTTTAAATGAACAATTTATTTGTAAAAAATTAATTGCTCCCATGTTATTGGTAACTAATGCCATCTTCTCCAGAAAACACTACATCAGGAGGAAACCGATTATAAATGAGAAGAGACCCTGGTGCTGTTTCCACACAGAGGTCTGCATACTGTAGATGAGAACCAATGTGTTTGAATATGAATATGAGAATATGATTAGGATATACTGTTAGAAAGCTGCAGAGGTAAATGCAATTTGACAATGCACTGACAGCAACCTTATATATATATATATATATATGGGTGATTCTTCAATTGGGGGCTATTTTGCCATCTTCCATTTTGATGAATGAAATTTGGTTGAATTTTGTTAGAATTATGTCATGACAATGTTTACATGCTTTGATGTAAAGATATAATAATGGCCACGACTGAGCTTAAATATAATTTGAGTATTTTATATCTATTTGCCAACTGGCACTGCAAAACGTCATTACCATCACAACATCAAAAAGTATCATAATGCAAAAAATGTATCAAGGAGATCATTTAAACTCATTTATCTTGTAAACATTGTTAACCTTCAACAATACGTATAAAAAACAAAATGTTTCCATTCAGTGAATTACATATATTTTCTTGTTCTTACCATCAAAATGTGTTTTTCTGTGTTCATCAAAGCACACTTTTGTTTAATTTCTGGAAAATTAATTTGAGATGTTTTTTCTTTGAATAGGTGGATGAGTATTTCATTAGGCTTTTCATGTAGCACCTCAAGATTGAACATAAAACGGTTTTAAAGGTATGATTTCTGTAAATTAAGCAACGTGGCGGTAATGACATACTGTTCTGGTAATGACATAGTGTTTTGGTAATGACATAAATGAAAAGTGCACTGATACATAAAGCAAAAAGGATTAAATAATGACTTCTGATGAGTGTTGTTGAAAGAAATGGACAGATGTGAGGATATATATATATATAAATATGACACAACCATCAACTTGAACATGTTTATTTCAATCATGAAGAAACCATACAATATTTTCTAGAGAATCAATTGTCACAATGGGATAAAACAGCATAAAAATATCCTTCAGAAACATTTCATAACTATGACTATTACCATTAGGTGAAATAAAGTTTTTAACATAAACGTTTAACATAAAAGTTTTTAACAGAAAACATAAAAGTTTTCAAACTCATAAAAGTTGCATTGGGTTAAAACTAACAATGCATACACTGTGTGCAGAATTATTAGGCAAGTTGATTTTCTGATCATATTTTTTTCCAGGCACATTTTACAAATTCCAATCCACATCAATCTTAATAACTACTATTAATATTGTTTTTAATCATTTATAAGTGATATATAATTGTTCATGAAGGCTGGAAATGAAAAATGC